>NC_087332.1:7352500-7662500 GCF_037043105.1 Vanessa tameamea | reverse complement strand
CAATGGGGATTAAATAATACGATTAATAAGGGAATAGGAAAAACTCCGGCTGAAGCACTATTTGGTAAACGTTTGTTAGGACAGGGTGAAGGTAATCTTGGTGATACAGTTTCCGATACGAGACAAAATGATAAAGATTTAGAAACTATAACAAAGGAAATAAATAATTATATCGAAAAAGACCAAGAAAAACAAAGTTTGAGATTTAATAAGACTAGAAAGAAGGCTAAAGTTTACAAAATAGGTGATTTAGTAAAAATTTTAAAAAATTGTCCTTCTAATGACGGTAAAAGTCGAAAGCTATTACCCAAATTTACTGGTCCATTCCGTATATCAAATGTTTTAGACCATGATCGATACGAGGTTTCTAGTATTCCAGGTTCAAATATAACCAAAGGCCGGTATAGTAATGTTTGGTCAGCTGATCGTATACAGCCTTGGATAAATATGTCTTATAATGATGATGATGATAATGAAGGAAGTTCTGATGGTGAACTTAGTTCTAATTAAATTTATAATTTGGTTGATCTTAATAAATATGAATTTATATAATTTTAATGAATGTACGTTCAAAACAAATTGTAACAGATTATAATAATACTTTTATTGTTTGAATTGTAATAATATATTTTGTCTTTTATATATTCATTTAAAGTGTGTAAGAAAATGCATAATGTTACAAAATATGATTGTGATTTTGATCTTTGGATTTGATAATAATTTATATAATACTAATATAGAAATTAGATTTTAGAAAATATAATATTATAAAAGGAATAAAAATATATATAAATGTATAAAAAATGTTGATTAGTGTGATGATGAATTATTTGTTGTTGGGAAGTTTCACACGGTCACACAGGTGATGAGGGGTGAAATGCCAACAAGATGGAAGAGAAAAGATTTTTGTTGGGAAGTTTCTCACGGTCACATAGGTGATGAGGGGTGAAATGCCAACAAGATAGAAGAGAAAAGATTTTTGTTGGGAAGTTTCTCACGGTCACATAGGTGATGAGGGGTGAAATGCCAACAAGATAGAAGAGAAAAGATTTTTGTTGGGAAGTTTCTCACGGTCACATAGGTGATGAGGGGTGAAATGCCAACAAGATAGAAGAGAAAAGATTTTTGTTGGGAAGTTTCTCACGGTCACATAGGTGATGAGGGGTGAAATGCCAACAAGATAGAAGAGAAAAGATTTTTGTTGGGAAGTTTCTCACGGTCACATAGGTGATGAGGGGTGAAATGCCAACAAGATAGAAGAGAAAAGATTTTTGTTGGGAAGTTTCTCACGGTCACATAGGTGATGAGGGGTGAAATGCCAACAAGATAGAAGAGAAAAGATTTTTTTTTATGTTGGGAAGTCATGCACGGTTGTAATTGCGGGAGTTGGCTAGGACTGTGGTGGTTGGGAAGGCTCACACGGTCACAATCTGTGACGAGGGGTGAGGTGCTAATCTTTACAGTCAATGCTACCGTAGTCATTAATGAGGGGCGTGGCGCCAACTGATTAGTTGAGATGAGTAAGTTTGAGGACAAACTTTATAGTCAGAATGGCCGAATGTTAGAAATACTTATTTATGTAGTTACATTTATATTATAATTATATATTCAATAAACTCATATTTTGTTATTGTATCTGATTTCATAAAAGTATAATCGATTTAAGAACGTCATTAGTATGGCTTTACAATATAATACAAGATGTTTTCCCGCGCAAAAGCATTATTAAAAATAAAAAAGGAGCGTCGCGCATGGAATGAAAGAGTTGATTTTTGTGAATTGGATATTTAACTTCAGAACTATAATATTTATAAAATAAAACAAATAATAAATAAATATTCTGTGTACTGGTGTATTTATTAATTGGAAATGACCTTAATATACATACTTTATTTAAGTAGACTTAAATATATATTCTTAATTTCCAAAATAATTTAAAAAAAAGAAAAACTTAAATATAATACTGCATACCCTGTTTCTGCTCAGTCAACGCAGTACACCGAATTTATTGACATTTGATATTCAACCGCATTCAAGGGAAGAAATGCTTTTATTGCTATTATTAATGCAACGTTTATGGAGATGTCGTTAAAAACAATGAATGTCTTGACGTCAACAGGAATTTATTTGGTAGCAGTTTTAGTAAGACGCATTGCCAAAATAATTCGTTGCCTCAACTTAGTCAAAATTTTTTACTTGGTTTACTACCAAGTAATGGATTTGAGTAAGCCCGCACGGTAAGTGGTAAGTTAGTAAGGCATAAGAGACAGAGTATCTTCTCAAGGCTGGGAACGCATTCATGACGCAAGAGATGGTAGATATTTTCCATAGTGTCATTTACCAGTCTTCCAAAGCGATGCTAGCGATATTCGAAAAAATAAATATTTCCACGAACACAACAGGGTTAATGCCTAGTCTTAAGATAAAGAGGCCTCCCATTTGAATAGAGAGTGGATTGAGCAATATATTAAGGGGATGAATGTCCACGGCCCATAAAAAATATCTCCTAGCCTAAGCCTAAGTGATGTCGATTTATTTCCGCCATTAAACTATTCCAGACTATTTCAGATTTATCTCCTTCGCCAAATTTAATTGTTATATCATAAACATTTTAACTAATCGTGATAGTTTCTGATTAATTTCATTATTTATGAATTTAACTTTTTTTTTTATTTGATTACGAGTTTTGTCATGACTTCTAGGCAGGATATGTTATATACATATATAATTGTAATTAACTAACATACTTTGTATTTCAAATGTTGCAAAAGAGGGACTACTGAGTTTCTTGCCGATACTTCTAGGTAGAATCTACATTCCGAACCGATTGTAGCTTCCCTTAATATAGTTCTGCAAAATGACGATTCAAATGTGTTTGTAAAAGTGTACTTAAATAAAGTATAATTTGATTTTGTTAATACTTTTTATTTATAAAATTTATTAAACAGTACTGTTTGTTGACATAAATTAAATAAATAAAATAATAATGATATTAATGCCAAGTATTTTTTTATATTGTGCTCATTCTGATTGTTTTTAAATTTGTCTCATCAGTGTTACGAAATATATAGAAGATATAGCAATCATATCGTTTTGAAATAAACAAGGTTATATACAAAGTTATCCTGTATTATTAATAAGTTTAATATGTAAAGACTTGTTATGTAAATACAAGAGAATTTAATTGTCGTCGGTATGTATGCTCCTTCGAGTTTTTAAGGCTCGTTTAGTCGTGGCACCAAGGACATTTATTCTAGGCGAGTTTTCTGTATCAGGAAATAAGTGGATTGCAAGGAATATATAATATTTGTAATTCATTCTTGGTAGGGTATTGGTGTTTTTTTGGCTAACTTAACAGCGGTTCTGGATTGAATAGAAAAAAAATATCGTTTTTTTTTATATAGAATTTTTAAGCAGTGGCTGGAGTTTAAGTTTGTCATGCCTCGGAAAGCACGTTGAGTATTTGTCCTTTGCCTAATTTTTTTCTGTTTGTGTCTGATTATGAAGGTCCATGAGTCTCCCAGAAATTCAATGGAAATTATGTACTATTTTGTGTTCCAATTTGAAGGATGACTGCCTGATTCGAGTATTTTTCATGCAAGGGGCATAACATCTGAGATCCTATGATTTCCGAGCGGTGACGGTGTATTTTTTTTATATATTTTCCGCGTATGACTCCACTCCACCTGATGGTAAGTGGTAGTGGAGTCCAAACGCGAAGACGGCCAGTGCAGTTAGGAAGAATGAACGGCATTGTCACCATCGCCATGCCGGCCCGCAACATGCCTATTCACGCCTCGTTTGTATTGTGCTAATGGTACTAGTGTCTCTGTCTATGAACAAAGTTGGTCAACCTGGTCTATTTGATTGTCTGGAAGGATTTCCTATAGTAAATAAAAGACGAAAAGTATAGTCCGCCGACTAAATTGGTTAGTACTAAGTGCTACTGATACCAGTGCCTCTGTCTATAAGCAAAGGTGATCAGGTTGGTTCATTCGATTGCCATAGAATGGTTCACCAACCGAAGTCATGGTGGAATATATGTTGTTAAAATATTTTCATAATAACGAGGTAAACGGCGTAAGGTTAATTGTTTGAGTGATATTTGAAATGACGTCGGCGTTCGGAATGCGTGACGTCAAACGTCTATTATTGGTAGCGCGGGCCCTTCGGACTGCAGGTGAATTACTACACTTGCGGTTAAAAAATATATCTCGAGTTTTTTTTATATAATACGTACCGATCTAGCGGCTGTACACTTTGCTGGAGATATTTAAATTGATAGGGTTATAATTCAATTGTAAGCATATGCTGTACTGTAACATTACACTATCGTTGCAACTAATAATGCTTAGTAATTTTTTATCAACCTTATGTTTTAGTTTTTGGGTTTTCTCGACCACGTATAATTGAATTATCTATAGTTACAATACAAGAGGTTACGTCCTGTGTAATGATCTATACACAGTTGTTTAACAGTAGACGTGTTCTTTTCCAACTTGTAAAAAAAATATTACCTGTTTTCGCTCGAGTGTTAGGTCGAGCGGTACTAGGTTTCAGGTATAGAAATGTACCCTATGTCCTTCCTTGGGGTTCATCCTTGCTTCATACCAAATTACATCAAATTCAATTTAGTGGTTAGTTGTGAAACAGAGTTACTTTCGCATTTATAATATTAGTATGGATGAATTTAACTATAAAGATTAAAACACGAGACATTCAGTACACGTAACAAAAGTAATGTATATTATTTATTCAAGAATGACACACAAAAGCTCTTTTAAGTCGTCGTGTTACTTATAGTCGTATTGAATTAGTAAAGCGGAATGTCGAAGTCTGAACGTAGATTCTACCGAGAAACTCGGGAGCTTGCTTGAGCTCATTGTAACTAAATCGTTTCATTCAAATGTTATAACATATGTGGATTAGTTGCGTTTAACTTTGACATATTTTTTATATAGTCTAACAAATGTAAGCACTGATTGGGAAATCACTGGCCCCAAATATACAGGGCCTCTATGATGTATACCAATAACAACATTACTATTAATATTATAGCGCTAAGAGAATTATCACTTAAAAATTAGCTTAATTTTTATTGTGATTTATTTTAAACATCTACATCGCGAAATTATAATAATGGCACTCATAAGACACGCTGTCGGAATCACTGTTCACCACATCGCGCTGTGAGAGATTTCGTTCTTTGAGCCTAACATACATAGAAAATTTCAATGATACCGTTGAACGTGTTTTTTTTTTAAATTTATAAACCAGCTTCCCACGTGTCTAGTGGGAGGTATCTTGGTACCTTTTCCCTTGACAACGTTACAAACAATTAATTAAGCAAACTCTATTTCGCATTTACATATATTAATTAGGATTTTCCAACTATTTTCCTTTATATATGAAGGTATGATATATATTTTTTTATTATTATCTCCAGTTTAAGAGTTTAAATGTTAAATAAGAACGTTCCCTCAGTTATCTCGTTTCATTGTTTTAAAGGCATTGCCGTCTAACGGTAACGGTCGGCTCGGAGAAATTTAAGATCGCGTAATTTTAAAATAACTAGACAGAAAGATGCAAGGTTCTCGTTTATTGCTTTACGACGGCTTAAAGGACAAAAAAATGGCGGAAACGATTGCAACGATAAATATTTAAAAAGTTCATACTATTTATAATAAAACAAAAGTTTAATTTATTTAAGGAAAGAATATGTTGGAATATAAAATTTTATTATAATAAAAAAAAGAAACGAACTGTTCGACTTCGTAAAATAAGAATTGTATTTATTTGCTGATTGCGGCGCCACCTGCCGTGTCAGGTGTAACGCTTCCAATGAAACACGCACAAAAACAATCATCCAAATCGGTCGAACTCCCTAGGAGGAGTTCAGTGACATATCTACAGACACGTATACTTTTATACATACGTGTAACTACAGGCACAAGGGACGTAACATCTCTTGTCCTGGCTTTGCGTGCAACGCGCCAAGCGTTGCTTATGGAAGATAATATTATAATTGCATTCACCGGCAATGTCTATGGTCAGTGACCGCTTACCTACCTACCGAAGCCATAAAAAATCGTATAGAACAATTATATGTATAAAGATTGTGTGGCAGTAGATTCATCAAGGTGACAATATAGGGGATGGTGGCTTACCATCAGGTACCATTAAATAAAAAATAGGATGTGATCGCCTCTTATAAACATTAACACTATAAAAGCCATTAAATGTTATCATTCAGTGTCGTCGTTTATCGGTTGAAGACCATAAAGATTGCATTGTGAAAAAAAATTGTTACTCAAATTATAGCAATGTAATGTGACCTTTTTAAATATTGCTCTAGGGTCCTCCTAGTCTTAGGGGGGTCGGCCTTCGACCTACGATAGCTACGCCACTGACACTGAATGAATCTCTAATAGTGGGTTCAAAGATGTAATGCCCCTAATTAATGACATACTAATTACGCATATATAATAAATATTTATAATACAGGATAAGTATATCCAATTATTACTTATTTAACAATAATAAGGAAATTATATGAGTATTTTTATTACATATATAAATAAACGATTCATTTTGTTTTCCGTCTCTAAGGTTTTTTTATGATATACGTTAGCGGTCCAGTGAAGGAAATCGTTCAAATTTCATTCGGTGGCAATGTCTTTGGGTAGAGGCGATTACGTTCCTACCTTTGCCATAAAAAAATAAGACGGCTCATTATGCGACGCAACTAAATACTACTCGTAAGTAAGTTGTTGTAGTGTACTTGTAGTGTACAATAAATAATGTTAATTTAATAATAATTCAATTATTATTCAGCCTTCTCCCCGCTGTATTCCCATGACCTAGAGCTTTATTTTATCAATGGTAATTTGATCCGAACGTTCACTTTAATTTCCAAGTTAGGAAGGCTCAGTTTAACGACTTCCACGAGGGTTTGAGTGCTAAATTATAAAGATAGTTAAAATTGACGCGAGACTAGCAAATAATTCTGACTTTGGGAGAGAATTATTTAACAATGAGATAAATATTCGTTCATTTTTCTTTTGCACGTCGTAAATTGTATGAACTTGACAGTCGCAACATTTTCTTAATGTAAGTTTAAATAATATTGAAATTCAATATAACGTTTTTATTATATAATTCTTTTATATTATTTAATCTCGTGCATATATTTTTATAATAAACCATAAAATTATATATTGGTTTTATAATTTTTACAATGGCAACAAAATATTTTTATTACTAATAAACGAGGAGACCTTTTTTTTGTAACCCCCTAATTGGAAAAATGTACTTAATATACATAATACTTATCCGCGTTTCAGAGGAGGTTTTATTCCATAAATCGCGCTTCGTAATTTCATTCGCATTAATTTAGACGATTGACGTGACAAACGTGAGTTTCATGTTCTTGAATCAGGGCCCGTTCTCACTGAGACGGACCGTTTGCTTG
Source organism: Vanessa tameamea (assembly GCF_037043105.1). NCBI lineage: Eukaryota > Metazoa > Arthropoda > Insecta > Lepidoptera > Nymphalidae > Vanessa > Vanessa tameamea. The sequence continues at coordinate 7,655,029 of NC_087332.1, read as the reverse complement.
TTCCGTCTAAAGTAGAGGTTCCCAGGTATTTGCTGGTTCCGGTGGAACCTCTACAGCTACATTTCTACCATATTCCCAAATCTCGACAATAAATGTGAGGATTAGATCTAACCAAGAAAATTTGCAATGCGACTGAGCTCCAACTGTGAAATAAAACTCAAACTGTGAAATATGCAAATTTTTACTAGTAACAGTCGCTGAGCTTCTTAAAATATTATGTGCCTATGTTGAAGTTGAGTCAACATTTAAGTTCTTCACTATCGAAAGCAGATAAATTTACGTGGACGTTAGTTTCGCTTAGGAGTTGTGAACCCCTATTTTTATATCACGCTAACGTAGACCTCGTCGAGTCTCTCATGGACCCCTGGAACACTAAAGGAACTATATGCCTAAAGAGATGCATATGCCACTGACAGAACAATTTATATGACACTGTTCACATTTAGACGGATCCGAGAAAAGGAACGGATCAGGGTTTTTAGACGGATGTTTCGCCGCTGCGACGAGCGGCTTAAACGTCCGGATCGGATATAGTGTGATTGAATCTACCGTTATATAATAACAACAAAAAGCATTCGTAAACATGTTAACATTCGTTTGCAATATTTGCTCCAGTTTTTTTTTTCCAACGCCTCCAAATGTCATACTTTCGAAATATTAATCTTTTTACATTCAATAATAACTTTCGCTTGTAAGTAAAAAATACAACAAAATTCAACTATAAAGAGATAATTGATATTTAATTTCTAATTAACAGTAAAAGGTATCCAGTAATTGAACCGGTCCCCGAGCAATTGATATTAATTAGAAATTAATTACTCTAATTTATACTAACTTTCCACAACGTGTGGAGTGCCGACGAATGAACGGTATGTAGGTTTAACTGCCTCGTTGTTTTTTAGTAGTGTAGAGGAAAATGGAAGTATCTCACATTAAGATTAAGGGAAAAGGTGTTCACCCTCAGACAATGTTGTTCCTCCTGACAAGATTAATCTAATTTGGGTACGGGCCTCTTTTTACAAATTTTATACATTAACAGCCTCTAAATTTCCCACTGCTCGGGTAAGGCCTCCTCTCCCTTTGAGGAGAAGGTTTTGGAGCATATTCCACCACGCTGCTCCAATGCCGGTTGGTGGAATACACATGTGGCAGAATTTCGCTGAAATTAGACACATGCAGGTTTCCTCACGATGTTTTCCTTCGCCGTCGAGCACGAGATGAATTATAAACACAAATTAAGCACATGAAAATTCGGTGGTGCTTGCCTGGTTTGAACCCGAAATCATCGGTTAAGATGCACGCGTTCTAACCACTGGGCCATCTCGGCCTCTAGGATTTTCTATTTACCCGAGCTTCTGTTCATCGTTAGCCAAGGCTACCTTTTCAATCCTTTAGACTTAAAAGGCCAGGATCAACAAGTGTCTCCTAAACATACGAATTGCAGAAAGACGCTTATGTACCTAGTATATAAACAGCCATTCATGTTTATTAATTTAAAAATAACACCTTTTTATTGCGGATAGCTCTTTCTATATCTAATTACATTTAACTCTACCGAATGTAAGCGCGTTCCTGAAAATTTCATCCCCTAGCTCGAGCAGCGACATCTTAACTTCATAGATTTAGTGGCACAATTTTTATTTTTAACGATACTTCCTAACCACCGACCCCATATCAGTAACGTAGAAACTGATCGACGTGATTTTTTTACATAGAGGTAGTTCATGAGATTCGTTGGCTATCTTTATCATGGACTGTCTCTTAAGATCGTTATCTTGCAGCTTTAACCGTTAAAATAGCGACCCTTCGTGCCCTATCTTCATCCTGTTCATAGGATTCTAGTTAATACTAGCTAGTTTTATAAAACTGGCTACCCGACCCGGTTTCGCGCGGCCTTAGAAGGGTCTACATAACATGTTTATATCGCAATAAATTTTGTTCTATTGGTTCACGTGGCGCACGCCTATGAAGTATACGTTTTTCCGACATATTCAACAGTAATCGTCATATATCAGTCAATTTCCACAAAAATTTAATGAATTTAAATTTTAACCTTCGTCATGAATCACTTCGTCCATAGGCGAAAATCGTACGAAGATCAGCTCGGTAGTTTTGGAGTTTATTGCTTTCAGACAATGGGGGGCAGGGGAGGGGGGATATCACTGTATAATATGTAGTGTCGTGAAAAAAAATATTGTACTACTTGCTGTATCTACTTATTATTACTTACAAATATTAGCTGTCAGAAAATTCTTATAGCTAATATTTGTGTGTCACATATTTCAGAATTATCGCTGCAATCCCTCGACACCTCATACATATAAAGTCCATACAGACCTTTTCATAATCCTCGGATTTTGCGGATCGTTCAGTCGATCGGGGAATAGACCCGGATTTGGCCGGATAAAAAACTAAATCTGTAATATTATAACTTAGATAACCATAGGGCAAGGCGAAAATATACTCGCTTTTAAAAGTATGAACGAATAATCAAGAATTTTATCTTTAAAACTCTTTTGAATAACAATGAAATAAGATATTTTAAATGAATGTTTTGATCTATAGTAGATCTATTCACGTCGCGCCTTTCCACATTAAATAAATATTTTTTTAATAAAATAAAGTTAACATTTTTTTTTTTTGCTGTCCTTACTCTACGTCGTCTCACGCACAAGTATGAGTGCCGTGCGTTACATATTAAGGGTCCTGAAATAATTGATCTTGAAAGGTGTTTATGAAAAAATGTAAAACATCAATAAAAAAATCCATGACATTTGTATGTCCTATTTAATATCAATATAAAATACTGATTGACATTTTTATAGACAAAAATTAAACATTTTCATGTAGGTACAAAATAGAGGTTTTGTGATTTTAATTATTTTTATTTGCTAGTATCAGGAAGACGGGATATTAATCACAATTCGTTATCAAAATATACTCTATTCAAGTATGCTCTGAGCACTTACAAGCGCTTTTGAGCATCATTCACAAGATTAATTAAATGCCGTTAAAACCTGTTTGAAATTTAGATTCATGAACTTAGTTACTTAAAACTTCTTAGTTTACGATTTTATATAAGAATTACTGTGGTTAAAAATTAATATATTATACTAAAATATATAATAAACTAGGCACCCGACCGGCATCTTACGGGTGCAGTTTTATATATTTTTATTGTCTAATATTATTGGCTATTAGAAAACTCATGTAAACACTCGGTAAAGCATAAACGCTTATAAGTTCTTTGAATATGTTCAATTATTTTGAGCATTTTTCTTTCTCTTTCTCTCTCCTTATTTTTCTCTCTCTTCTCTTTCCGTAAAATTATATAGTATAATTAGTATAGTAGCGGTAAGTTCTTACCGTATTTGCCCTATTTGACGGTCTGCCTGCCTGTGTAAAGACATGCAAGTACAAATAAAAATATTAGAAAACTTAAAAAAAAAGGATGAATTAAATCGACAAAATCGTTCTCAAGCTATGACGTAAACAAGGGAGTTATGTATTTATTTTTATGCATATACAGATTGATAGAATAATATTATAACAATTTAAATTTCTCACATAACGTTGTGCTTGTGAGGCAATAGAAACTAGAAAGAAAGCTTAGTACCTACAGCCCATTCGGAACACAGCACTGCTTTGTAGCTGGTCCTTTTACTATGAAAATATAAACATTTGATTTTAACCATTCCCAATACGAACCTAAAAAAAAGAAGAGTTTGGTATTAAAATTCGAATTTAAAATGTGTTAATTTTCCTTACATATAATTGTCACAGAATCTCCTAACAAATATGTATATTTTTTCCAGATGTAGAATACGATTACGTGGTGGACCAGCAGCCGATCGGAAAGCTGCTCTTCCGACAGTTCTGCGAACGGAACCGACCCAACTACCACAAGTACAACAGCTTCTTAGATGCGGTCAGTGACATGTTTGTTTGTTCGCTAGCTTCTACTCACAAGTTCTCACGTGTGGCCAGAAGATAAGAGGATCTTGCAGTGGTGTCGATTCTATTGTACACAATCTATTAAATAGACGAATTTAGCCGAGGTAAGCCGAAATGCCCCAGTAGAACACGTAGAAAACATGGTTTTTAAACGATGATAACGGGTTACATTCCGGGCAAGCATATCAGATTTTTTTTTGTATTTCGTTCGTGTTTATAATTGGATTGTGTTCTGACAGAAATACTTTTAAGTTTTCAAAGAGAAAACAATAATTGTTGTAGTGCCATTTGTATAGTGATTTTAACAGCCTACATGTGGTCCTGTTACGTAATATTATGGATATTACTTTGAAGATATTTCGTAATTATTATATTTACTTAATGCTATCTTGTATAAGTATTTCTGTTTCTCTTTGAAATCTTAATGATTTTTATTTGTGTATTGTGGGTTGGAACATTTCTACACAACACGGTTCAATAAATTTCGCGTTCCTCGGTGAAGGAAAACATCGAGTGGAAACAGTATATAATATATAACGACATTATATTTAAAAATGAAACCAGAGACAAACTAGGTCCGGGGAAGACACCACAATATAGACACGGAGTAGACGTTGGCGCCAAAGCTAACATTAGCCCATATAATATTTAACCGAATGTAAGTTTGTGTTTTGTTTGTAATATTTTTATAAAAATTGGAGTGCAGTGCGTTTAGATCAGTAGTTCCCAAACTTATTTTTCACAGTTTGAGAGAAACATTAAAATGTGAACTAAATTTAAATTTGTTTAATATTGGTGCTTTTAATTCTATCCTTAGTAACCCTACGAGTATTTCAGCAATTAAAATCTATGAATTTGTTAGTGATTCTCTCAAATTAATGACGAAAAAAAAATGTTCATGTCTGAACAAGCATTAAGCATTGTTGGGCGGATAACGCTTTGCAAGTCTGTACACGAAATTGTACGTAATATCGAATACGCAAGTTTGGACAAGTAACAGTCGCTTGCCTTATTAAAATATTATCTGCTTAGTAAGGTACTTAAAACAATGTAGGTAGGCCCTTATAAAAACTATGCTTACATTTTTGCTCTTTACTATCAAAAGCAGATAAATTTTCGTGGACCCCCATTAACATCTTATGGACCCCCATTTTTTATTCACGCCTACGTAGACCCCTAGCAAGTCTCGCGTGGAACCCTGGGGGTCCAACTGGACCACTTTGGGAATCACTGGTTTAGATCAAAAATATAACTGTTTGTACTGAACTTGTTTATGTTGTAAAACTTCGCCCGAAAGAATAGTATAATAAAATAGTTACTAGATTTTTGGTAAATAAGTTACGTCTGAGAGATATCTTCTAAACTCCAATTGAAATTATTTGTAGATCATTTCAAAGGTAACTTAGTTTTTTAATTTAGAAGTTTACAGTTTGTAAGAAGTAGAAGTTGTTTGGTATCGTCGGAGAATATTATATCATATTTCCTTGGTTTACTTAACATTCAAACGGATACATAGCTGTACAAAGTATTAGGTAGGTACTGCACTTATCACAGCCACCGTCAATTTGTTCTATTCTCTTGCGTTACGGATTGAAGAGTGACCTAGTGTAACTACAGGAGACATAACATCTCAGTTTCAAAGATTAGTGGGGCTTTGGCGACGTAATAGATAATTAATATGTTTAACAGTATCGAAGTCTATAAGCAGCAGTAAGTTGTTACCATTTGACAGTGTGCGTACCTGTTTAAAGATATGCAAGTACAAATAACATTAACATTCAAAACATTAAAATGTAAATAGTATGTATAGCACGTCCTATAGGAATACCGGTCTAATTTCATACTTTTGTTGCCAGACGTAAAAAAAATATTACTTTATTAAAAAAAATAAAATAAACGAGTCTTAAATTGTTAAAAGCGTTTTATGTTTATCATTAATCACAACGTCGCATTTAAATAATTTCTGATTGAATATATTTATTGCATTAGTTATTTTTAAATTATTTATCATAATTCAGATAATAGTGAACAATTTCAATGTCATGAGTTCGTGTGGGTGGTTCGTAATGATGACAACACTCCACACAGTACCTACGTGTCAGTAAGTAGGCGTCGCTACCAAGGGACGATCGAATGATTTCAGCAAATTCATGCATTCGTTACATTCCTGAACTCAATACAAACATAAGTACTTAAATTGATATTAATTAAAAAACTCTTTTGAAAAATCGCTGTACTAAAACCAGGGCCGGATTTAAAAGGCCCTGTGTCAAATACGAAGTGGAGGGCTGTAATAGATTTTGCACTAGGTAAAATGTTTTTTGTTTTAAGACATTTTTATTCAAAAATCATCAATGAGATTTGATAAATTACTTTTGTGAATGTGAACGTCTTTTTCTCTTAGATGTAACGGACGATTTTTCTTATTTATAAAAATATACCATACCGTGGAGGCCTTAAGGCTAATACTCCTATTCTCTTAAATCCGGCCCTGACTAAAACAAACAAAAATTGTTTACGATTTATAATGTACGTTCGTATAGCAAAACACCAAGAAGGTAGTACTAATTTTATTTAACATTGAGCTGCATGATTTACTCTCTAAATAATAAATGGTAATTCACATAAATGCATGCGTAACTCTGTCCGTGAACCGAAATCGATGAAATTTGGTATGGAGAAAGCTTAAATTCCAAGGTAGGACATAGACTTTTGATATCTGACATTTGACGTCCAACCTCTAAAACGCGATTGATGCCGCGGGCGATAACTAGTTTTATATAAAAGCATGTACTAAACTTATTACTGAAAGCTTTACTTGCAATCTATACTCGATATGCCAATAACCATGTAATTTAGGTTTATAAGTAAATCCATGCTTTATGACAGAAAGCCTCACTTATAAACGTTGTACAGGGTTTTAGTTAAACACTGATTTGTCTTCTGTCCTTAGTGATTTGACAATCGAAAGAAGAAGACAGCATTAACTAATAAAATACACAACATTTATAAGTCGCACGTGACATTGGCAAAATAATCTGTGCCTTCTTGGCAAAAATAAAAGCCACAAAAAATCATTTATAAGTAAAGCTGTATATACGTGCATGGAATTAATAATTGCTAGATTTAGATAGAAATTATTAATATTAACAGTTTTTTATAATTCATATTCCGAACAAGTATTTCGGAACTATTTATAAAAGTATATTTGTATAAGATTTTGAATGAGCCGTGGCTGAATGTGTGTGACCTTAATCAATGTATATTTTTTTTAAACATACAATACGTTTCGTTATCTAGATCTGCGCATCGTGGTCTTCAAGCCAGAATAACAAGAAAAGCTTACGTGTATGTTAAAAGTTGGTATAATGTAAAACCCGTTCCATTAAGAAAGTCTTAAATGTAAACAATCTTTATCGGTGTTCCTTTTAAAATATTTGTTTGTTTGGTGAGTATTTATATATACGCGTATTATCTGTGGTCGACCGTTTTATATAATTCCATTTATGGTTATCTATACGTATTATTAATCAGAGGAGGTTGTTTTGTTTTTTTGTTTGAACGCGCTTAACTCTTCCAGCTACCAGTCGGTTTTGAATAAGCCTTCTGGAAGGATTGGGTTTATATTGGGATTTCATTTATTGGCTATTCACTTTTAAACCTGGTGTTAGCGCAAGGAACAACTAATCAATACTAAACACCCTTTTTGATATTAACTCGTTCATAAACTGTGTTTGTGTCTCGAAAACTTTTAATGAATGTATTTAATATTCGCATATTTCAAAAGCAATTTTTAATTCAATGTGAGCTACTTTTGAAGACGTTATACAATCTGGGTACCAAATCATCATATATTTTACTGCCAAACAGCTATACAGTCTCACAGTGTTGTTGTATGTAACTATAGACTCAAGGGGCATAACATTTAATATGTTAACAAGTTAACATAGTTGGTGGCGCATTGGTGATTAAAGGAATGTTTAAAATTTCTCACTGCCTCCATGTCTATAGGCAGTAGAGACCACTAACCAACCGTCACCAATGTTTAATTTACTAGTAAAAGGATCTAAGTTTATTTCTCCAATTAAAGTCGATTATTTTCTTATTTAAATATTTTATTGTTAACAATTATATTCAACAATAATGTCAAGTCCTTCTAGTTTATTCCCCCGTTGCCATAGTTACATAATTAAAGTAATTATGTGACTATGGCCAGTTATAACTTATGAATTTGAAACTTATTAGTGTATATATTACATAGAATTAAATAAATACATCATAATATAATATCTTGGCTAATTAACCTTACACTAGAAAATAAAATTCACGATAGTCACCACAATAGTTAAAATATACAGGCAGTTCTCGTACTTACGGCGTGTTAGGTTCTCGAAATACGCGACGTAAGTCGAGACATATTAGATGGTTTCGTTTTTTTCTTCTTGCTATGACATTGACCTCGCGACAAGTGAATTCTCGTATGCCGGAAATCGAGACAATTGACGTATGCTTGAGGGAGACATAGTGTCAAAACATTGTTCGACGTAACTTGAAACGACGTAAGTCGAGGACTGCTTGTGTAAGTAGAGACTTATTTACCAACTTAAATCTCCGAAAAGTGTTGCGTCTTTTGGTAAAGTTCTATATATATATTGGTTTGGACAAATTCAACAAATAGTTTGGCCCATTTATGAGTGAAAATATAAAACAAACGCCCCGTCATATATGTTATATAACATTACGTAACACGATTTTTTTTTTATTTAAAAAAATATGCACGAAATGAATAAAAATATTGTCTACGCCATAAGACTTTCGTAATGGAATAGTACCTATATATATATCTTTCTCTTTTTGATTGGACCAGAAATTTAATTTATGTTTCGGTCAACTGTAAGTTAATACATAGTTGTTTTCCAGAGCTTATTCTCCTCGTTTTATAGAAATGTAATTAAAATTAATCTCGGTAGTTACTGAAGTGGACATAGATGGACATGTTGGTCCAAATTATATCCATTAGTTAAAGTCATGTTAGCTTTAGTGTCAAGACTCCTCTCCGTCCATCTCCGCTTTGGTGGACACCGATCCTACACGTTTAATATTATAAAAGTTTTCCGATGAGCTGACTTCTTATCAGATGTAATAAATTAAATACTTACAGACGGAAAGATACGAGGTGGAGGTGGATGAGACGCGGATGGCGCTCGCCGTCGAGCTGTTCGGACGGTACCTGAAGACGGAAGATGGGGAAGCGGTCACGGACGTCGTCCCTCCTGACGTCATCGATGACGCGAGCAAGTTACTTGAAGGTGACTAAAGTATTCATATATTTTGTTTTTTTTTAATTGGAAGGCTAGGTGATGCTTTATTCATCAATGTTTGAGTTGGTGTTGTTAAAAGGTAGAGCTAAAATTTCAGTACCATCAAAAACTGTCATCGAGAATCAAAATATATTTTTTTTTAGTAGGCTCATAAAGGCTCATATTTTTGTATCGTCACGTCACAGTGTTGAATTAAATGTATAGCTACCACCGGTTCGGAAAGTCGATTCTACCGACAGGAACCGGTAAGGAACTCAGTAAATCTATTAATCTAATTTAACTCAAAAAAATAGTGAATCTAAATTTAGTTTACGTCATATTACTAAACTGTAACTGTTTTACTTGCTTCTTATACTTTCTGTGTTTGTTTTTATTTTTAATGTAAGTTGTCATTTGTTTGTGTTAGTTTTAAGTGGAAACTTGATTGATTTATGTTTTTCTTATATTTGTTTTTTTTTTACTACTAAGTGTAATTATAATTGTTTGTTTCCCAAATAAATAAATGAAGATGTAACGTTTTCCGCCATTTCAATGAAAGAGTATGCCATTGTACACCTTGCCTAGAAATCAACATATCTAAGACGGACGCTTTTTTATCTTTAATAATCTTGTATTGTAATATTTATCAATTTATATATTAATCTTTTTTTTTTAATTTATTAACAGACAAAGTTAAAAATATAATATCAGTACTATTGTCTAAGGTATACTTGCTAACTAATACTATTTTTATCGTATTATTTTTTCAGGCGGCTCGAAGGACATCTTCACGGAGTGCATACGATGCGTCAAGAGCTTCCTCGCCGGCAGTCCGTTCTCTGAGTTCGAGAGGTCGATGTACTTCCACCGCTACTTGCAATGGAAGTGGCTGGAGGCGCAGCCGGTCACTCAGCACACGTTTAGGATGTACCGCGTTTTGGGGAAGGGAGGATTCGGAGAAGTGTGCGCGTGTCAGGTGAATCATTAGATCCCGTCTCAAGTCCAACGTGTCTTATTTCTAATGGACACGGTTATTTCTAGAAGGTCCACCTCAATGTCAGTGATTATCGTTTCTCTTTTTGCAATAAAGTGGAAACTTGTCCACATTAACGACTCCGAACTTGAATTTACTAAGCCACATTTAAAAATGCCATTAGTTCGTATCGCCATCAAATTCTCGTCCTGTTCGCAGGTTCGCGCGACGGGTAAGATGTACGCGTGCAAAAAGTTAGAAAAGAAGCGAATAAAGAAGAGGAAAGGCGAGAACATGGTGATCACGGAGAAACTAATACTGCAGCGGATCAATTCTCGCTTCGTCGTCAACTTGGCGTACGCGTACGAGACGAAGGACGCGCTGTGTCTCGTACTCACCATCATGAACGGTGAGCTTTGTGTCACTACCACGAACATATAAGGATATTATTGCATTCAATTACAGTGGACCCCCGATAATCCCCGGTAACCCGACAAAAGTTTACCAGGGCAGTGTTGGACTATCGAATTTGTCGAATTATAGAGCCTGCTAAGACCCCCCATAGTCCGGATTTTTTTACAAAAAAAGTGTCTTGTAATCTGACAAATTACATATCCAATGATAAGATTCTATATGTTATACTGTGAAGAACTAATCATACTTCATTACGGCCGCACCGCTATCACATGCAGTCAAAGTCAGACTAAGCAATCGGAATCAAAACCGAAAACGCGTCGAGCACAATAGTGGTGGCGCGTACGAGTTGTAATCTGCTCAATCGTGCTTTATCTACATCAGCGAAGATTGCAAAAAAAAAAATTCAATATAGGGTATAGTACCAGTTAGCTTGATCTTTTTGACAGATGTAAATTTTTCTGATCGAAATAACTTGGCATGACGAACTTACTTTAATGATTTAAAAAAAATTAAAAATATTAAAAAAATACATATAACACTAATGTCCCTAAAGTTTCAAGCGTTATCCGAAAATTTTAAGACTTTTTATTACTTCAAAATAAAATTTAAATAGGAACATTGAAAAGAATAGACGCTTGTACAATGTTACATCGGTCGGACGGATGGGATGGGACGCGAATAACCGGCAGTAACTGTTACAAAAATAATTGTTAAGTTATTGTTACGAACGGTATAATTTTTTTTGAAAAATAAAAAAAAATGGAATTCTAATTTGAATCCATCGTTTGATCGACTGCCCATATAAGCCGAACGTCGGGAACACTCGGGGTCAGTAGTGTGGAGTAAAGTCAAGAGGAAAGAAGAGGTTAAAGGAAGAAGTTAAGAGGAAGCAAGACTACCTGCCCGTAACAATCTACCCAATGTTTTATATGTCTAGTGGAATAAAGAATTTCACACATAATATACCCACACAATCTCGTCACAGTTACAACAATTTTAAAACGTTAATTTTTGGACTATTAGATATTTTCTGTTTCCCATCACTAGCCTGTCTGTCAAAAAGATCAAGCTAACCTGTACAGGGTATAATAACATACATGTCGGAGTACAGGGGGTGCCGCATTAGTCAGGGGCCGGATTACCGGGAGTCTTTGTCTTATTTTACTTTGAATAAGATATACATGGCGCTTTCAATATCAAGTTCCTTTATTTAATTTAGTAGCTCTCACTTTATAGAGAATACACACTGATTCGATAAAAACAGATTTTTTTTTTCGAAATATAAATAGTAGACGTGTGTCGTAATTTCTTTGCCCATATGTTTAACTATGACATTCTCCGTTTGTATGAAATTATGTCGTTAAGTATTTGAATTATGTACAATAATGAAACTACTCGCGGTGCGCAGGCGGCGACCTGAAGTTCCACATCTACAACATGTGCGGCGCCGACACCGGGCTCGGCCTCGAGCGAGCGCGCTTCTACGCCGCGCAGGTCGCCTGCGGGCTCGAGCACCTGCACAAGATGGGCATCGTGTACAGGTAGTGTGTGCAGCCGTACTGCTCCAATACTTGTATTATGAAAATGACATTTAACCAAACGGAGTCTCGAACTGTCCACATTGTCGTTGTCGATGGGTATCGTAGTTGTCAAATAGTAATCCGGGTTCGGTCGCAGGGATTGCAAGCCGGAAAACATCCTGCTGGACGACGCGGGCCACGTGCGCATCTCGGACCTGGGGCTGGCCGTGGACGTGCCCGACGGAGGCAGCGTGCGCGGCCGCGTGGGCACCGTGGGCTACATGGCGCCCGAGGTACGCCAGCCCGCTCGCCGGACGAGTACAACCGAACACCCCTCCCCCCCTATCCCGCGCCGACCCGACTGACGACCGGCTGCCCGCAGGTGATCGACAACGAGCGGTACACGTTCAGCCCCGACTGGTTCTCGTTCGGCTGCCTCGTGTACGAGATGATCGAGGGCCGGGCGCCGTTCCGCGCGCGCAAGGAGAAGGTGAAGCGCGAGGAGGTGGACCGGCGCGTGAAGCACGAGGCGGAGAAGTACTCGCACAAGTTCAGCGAGTGCGCGCGCGCGCTGTGCGGCGCGCTGCTGGCCAAGAGCGCGGGCGCGCGGCTGGGCGGCGCGGGCCGGCGCGGCGCCGCGCTCGTCAAGCAGCACCGCTTCTTCGCGCGCCTCAACTGGGCGCGCCTCGAGGCCGGCATGGTGGCCGCGCCCTTCGTGCCCGACCCGCACGCCGTGTACGCCAAGGACGTGCTCGACATCGAGCAGTTCTCCACCGTCAAGGGCGTCAACCTGGACGCGGCCGACGACACCTTCTACGGGAAGTTCAACACCGGCTCCGTCAGCATTCCCTGGCAGCGGGAGATGATCGAGACGGGCTGCTTCACCGAGCTCAACGTCTTCGCATCGGGTCGGTATCTCGTCTGCTGTTGCGATATGCTAGTGTATAATCGTCCCGGTGATCGAAGGTGTTTTACTTTAACGCCATTTCTAAGAGCTAATTACTATAAAAATTCTATATTAAAAAGTACTGTGATTGTACTCTGTCAGGGTCGAAATTACACCACAAATATACTAACATACACTTTTATGTATAAGGTGGGAACCACAAATAATTTTTATACTCATGAACATAACGACTCGGCCCTCCACAGACGAGGAGGGCAAGGAGAGTCGCACGGCGGACCTGCAGCTGTCGCCGCCAAGCGCGCCCGCCGACACCAACACGGGCTGCTTCGTCTTCGCGAGACGGGTACTTATATTGCTAGTAAAAACAAAGTTTTAATTTTACGAATAAACAGATTTCTTACAGTAGGCCTTGACGTAAGATACAAATTTAACGCTTTAACTTAAGTAGAAATTAATTGTTAATTTATGACATCAGAAAAACAAATGAAAACGCTGTTTAGATCTCTCAACTTATGTAAGTTCTGACAGTCGTCTGAAACAAACGTCTGTGTAACTTCAGGCGCAAGGGACATAATCATCTCAGTTCCCAAGGTTGGCGCCGAATTTACGATGAAAGGAATGTTTAAATTTTTTTGAAAACAGATGGCTCTAAAAGATTTGGTCCATTTGCTCGTCACCCAATGCTTAAAGCAAATGAGACTTGTCGTAGGACACCCAGTTGGAACGAATTTACTTTATCTATATAATATTTATTGAATAACAGACATGAAAAATAAATTAACAACATTTGAGAATGATTAAATGGCGATGACGAAATTGTTATCAAGAATCTTGTGTGAATTAAAACAATTAAAAGATTAAATAATATTATATAAAAACGTTTACAATAGAAAAATACAGAGAGAAAGGGAAAGAGGGGAAAGGTCGCCAGGAGGGGGCACTTCTTAACGCTTTTTTTACGTTACGATTTCTGTCAGTTCTATACTATACTGTAAGCCTCGTAAAAGTTCGATCCAATAAACTAAAACCAAAATCAGTTTTTACAAGATTGACTTGAGTCTGAGTTCTCATTGGTCGCCTGTCGCGTGACCGACGGCTGACCAATGAGCGCGCAGCACGGAGTCTCACGGAGCGTGTGTCGCAGACGCTGTGCCCGCAGAAGAAGGTCCCAGCGCGCCTGCGGCCCGTGTGCGTGCCGGCGCACCTGCTGGCGCCCGCGTCGCCCGCGCCCGCCAGCTGACCGCCCGACGACGCGCTCGCGGCGCCGCCCGGCCTGTGACGTCGCCCGCCCTGTGACGTCAGCCCGCCTGCGACGTCACCCCGCCTGACGTCGCACCGCCTGTGACGTCACCCCGCCTCCGACGCCGCGCTTTCGTTTCCGTACATTCGTATCGTTTCACGTCGTCGAGGGTCATGCGATGCACCACTCGAGATCAGTGATGCCAACTCCTACATAATCTTCCCCTCAGGACCAACTTCAAATTTCCCTAGGTGTCGATTGAAAACGCCTAAAGTTTTTTGTTGTTGTTTGAGAGCTCATTTCAAATATATTCAAGTAGTATAAAATAGTTGTTGTATTTATATGGGTGTCTATTTGACATTTGCAAAAAATATTTTATGTCTAATAATGAAATTAAATAATTTTTACTTTTCCAATAAGATGTACAAGATTCCCCCTTAATTTAGGGGAAAAACCTCCAAGCTGGTATCACTGCTCGAGCTGTCTATCGGACGAAGGTTTAAATCAACTCGATACAGCGCTTCGATTGAATGACTGAATACATTCTATTCTCACTGAACAATCTGAAACTTTGAGACAATTTTTCAGACGTACATTAAAATCCGACGTTTCTTTAACGATTATTTGGTCGCAGCGCTGTAATCGGACAAAACATTCATGAACAAGTTAGTTTAGGAACAATTTTTTATATACGTATTATAAATGTAATCACGCAGAATTGAATAGTTTTAATCGAACACCGACTCTATACTTTATTTAAGTCCATTTTGTATATTGACAGGTTATTTTGACGATTTGTTTTCGGTCGACTGATGTTTTCTTTTTATACGTATTATTTACAACGCTCAAACGCGAGTATTAAGCGAACAAAAACCTTATTTGTATTGTAATAAAGTTTATTATTACTTGAAAACCCCGATGGAAGCTGTTTTGTCGTATGTTAAAATTTTGCTAATTAAAAAAAACTAAGGCGTAAATCTTATTTGCGTATAATTTGTTGAAGTTTCCTTGACGTTAATTATTTTTCGAGATACGTTAATACATATCTTTATGAATATATAATATACCTCATTATGTGTAATCGTTTGTGTGTTTAAGCTTAAATCGGGGTGTTATTTATTTAATGGAAAACGAGTTGATATTATTTATTAATTGATTACGTTTAATTGTAAATTTTTAAGAGCCGTATATTTGATATAATGCTTATTCGTGTTTAATATTATATGTGTTCGTATGTTTGTTACGGTTATGTGAGGTCGTTTCGGTGTGTCTGATGATGTCGTGGTCGAAATTTTGAAAGATTCTCTTCGAAGAATACGTAAAGATATTTTTAATGGAACTAGGAAGTGGTCGACGTGTCGCTTTTCGGATAGGACGGCGTAGCCAGCTGAGAATCATGCAAGTATTGTCATTATTGATAACTGATAGCGAATGAAATAAAGGTACATGTTTAGATAAATAGATTTGAGAAATAGCTGGTCTAGAGGTGCCGTGGGCGTTGGAATTGCACAAAGAAGCCCATTTATTTTCAATGCAATAAATTATTTTTTTACTTTTTGATGATAATGTAATAGAATTAAAATGCCACTACGATGAAGAACTTATTGAATGTTAAATCGAGCAATAATTATGGAAATGATACTATTTAGAAGTCGAAGTCATAAATCGATGTTTTTTCTATAATGTGTAATATTTTTAATAATCAGTGGATGTAACCTCTTGCGTATTCGATAAGATTTTTAATATTTCATTATTGACGTACGCTTTTCTTTAAATACGTTGAAAATTTGTATTAAAAAAAAAAAACTTTAAAATTGCTTCTAAATATTTTGATTATATTTTTTAAATTTAAACTATTATTGTATAAGGAAAAGGATGAAATGTGTGTCAAACGATGAATTGAATTGGAAATCTTTGCTTACTTTGATTTATACGAATACCCGTTGAGAAATATTGTAGAGAATGTTATGTTTAGTTTTCGTAGAACTCCGTCATGACATTTGGTTTAAAATATCGTCATATTTATCGAATTGTATTGATTACTGTGTAGACCAGGGTTTCCCAACCAGAGGACATAGAGGTAAATCAATCAACCTACGCTTTACATATTTTTTGTTTGGGCCATAACATCTTAGCTCCCAAGTTTGGTGGCGCATTAATGGTGGTTACTTACCATCGGGTTGCCATTTTCCAGTATGTTGACTTATATAAAAAAGTAATAAAAAATGTATTATGCTTGCTAATTTAGTAATTACAAAAAAATTAACATAAATACAATTTATTTTTATAGCGTTTGGGAGTCGTGGTCTAGAAAATGTTGGCAAACCCTGGTTTAAACTTCGAAGGCTCTAATTATAGATCGTGTTTAACGTTCTTTCATACCTTTATTGAATATTATTAAACAATGCACAAATTAATTCGGATATATTTTGACGCCATATTGTACATTGCCAGTAAAACTTCCATATTGTATTAGACGTAAGTATTAATGCATTTTGATGTGTACGTTTTATTGTATTTTTCGATTTTAATAATGCCTATTCGATGATGTCTCGGCGTTACGATGTTACTAATACGCGTAAGTAATTATAAGTCGGAAGCCGTCTCGTGGAAAAGATTGGATCGTCGTGAATGTTCTAGAAGAATAGTTTTGTTTTTTTTTTTTTAATACGTGTCAATTTGCTCACATGTAGTGCAATAGCGCAGCACGTTCGCTCACGGGTTGGCACTGCGAGGGTCTGCGGTCGCAATCTTTTTCGCGGCGGCCACATTTGTTACAAACGAGTACTGTCGCACGATATTTGTTTCTGCGTCGCTTCCGTCGCCGTAGCTCTTCGCCGACTGCTCGTTCATTCCAAAAGTTCAGATCGCCATAGAATAGTATTTTTTTAATGTAGCAATATGTATAAGAGCGTCCGGTAGTGCGGTGAACGGGGGGGTGCTAAGGCGATAGAGTTCCTAAAGACTGCAATGGAATGTCGATCCACGTACACGTACTGCGTACATTGTTGTCGAGCGCGTGGCTCCGCCGCACGGTCGCGCGCGAAGAGCTGAATTTGTTAGCATTTACAATACACTCGTCACCATTTTTTATTATGGACTTACTGTATTATTTATGAGTGTGAAGCGTGTAACGGAACGACTTTTAATACTTTTTTGCCGTACAAGTCACGAATAAAGGTAAGGTTACACTAGACTGGACACTTTTTTAAAAATATTATTCAACCGCGCTGAACGCGTTTCGTTACACTCTTCGAGATTTTTTCAAGCCTGTATCATACTCATGGATGCATTTTCGACTAAATGTATTGAGATATTAATTTGTATTTATATCGGTAAAAAGGTATTTTCCGGCGAGTCACGTGACATTTATATATCAAATGCGAGCGATTTTGAACGTTGTTTCGATGGAATAAGGTCGATTTTGATGTTCATTTGAACACGTGACGGGTTGTACCTTGCGTCTTAGTGGAATGTAAACTTAGCTTTCTTAATACTGTTAGTCGTTATTGCAGTATTTTGATGCAAATATTATTATTTAATAAGCGTATTCATAAATAAATTGACTCCGATATAGAATTATTGTTTTAATTTTCCTTTCCTATTGGAGTGCAATATATTATCAGACGTAGGCGTACTATACTGTGCATGTATGCATGTGTGCATGTGTGCATGCACAGCATAGTAGAGAAACATTTTTTTAATAGATGTGTCTATTAAAAAACCGCATCAAAATCCGTTATGTAATTTTAAAGATCTAAGCATACATAGGGACAGACAGCGGTAAGCGACTTTGTTTTATACTATGTAATGATAGAGGCATTATACTTATTAACACTCAAAAAATCTACCAATGGTTCGGAAAGAAGTAACTGATCTGAAAAGAAGCGGCGGAAGAAACAGTGGGGTAATTTTTTAACAGTGTTCATAATTTATAAAAAAAAAAAAAATCTTAATAATATTAAAATCTTTTATTTAACAATCTATATTCACAACTAATGATGAAATCAGTCGAACACGTTAATAATTGTTAATTTTTATATAAATGCACCAGTCAATTGTTCCTAAAAATATATCTGATTTTTGTTACCAAGAAAACAAAAATATTGAGTAAATATGATATATAATATGAAGAGATTCATTGGAATATCTTAAGGTGCGGTTACAACATGCACGGAAACTCGCTTAACCGCTCCATTAAATGGCACCATTTTCCAAGAATTTCTCGTAGCAAAAAGAAATCTATTACAAGAACTATTGAGCATGTTGGAAACAAAATAACTAAACATTTTATATACAACAATAAATAAATGTATAACTCGATGATATATGTAATATATATGTATCACTAATCTCAATTTATAAAACAGTCTTTCAAACTTCTATTTACACAATCGCTTTCTTCTTATGAACATTTTTCTTATCCACGTATATCCGTTGGAATAACACGAATTTACCACTTTGAATATTTTTAGTTTCGAATATGGCGCCTTTTATCCTCCACGAAGGTCTCTCGCAGTGCTGCCAGTATCTACAGTCTCTGGGCACTTGTAATTTATCTAAGAGTCGACCCGACAGACTCGGTATAATAGGTTGTAATATAATCGAGCATATCCTCAGAGTCTCCAGCGTGATGTGGAGCACGACGTCCAGCTCCTTCTGTCCCTCTGGTTTCTTCTTAAGCTCCCACGGCTTCATGGTTTCGAAGAACAAGTTAGCCAAATGCAACACGTGGATGACTGCGTCCACGCCTTTATAGAACTGGTAGCTTGAGTAATGTTGGTGGCAGATCTCTGTCGAATGAAAGCATCGTATAAGTCGGAATTGTGAAATGACGCACGCAGACGCACGCACGCGCACGGCACTCACCGGGCAGGCGCTCGAGGGCGCGCAGCAGGCGCGCGGCGGGCTCGCGGCGCGCGACGTCGCGCAGCTCGTGCGCGTGCGGCGGCGGCAGCTCGTGGCGCGGGTTGAGCGCGGCGCCGCACGCGCGGCTGGCCAGGTTGCCGAGCGTGTCCGCCAGCTCCGAGTTCGCGATGTTCACGAGCTTCGTCTCGCTGTAGTCTGCACTCCGCGGAGAACAATTTTAATTAAATATCATTTGTAGATAGCTTCCTATTTATTGAGTATCGTTTACATTAACGGAAGATCTGTCGTCGCGCCGAATTGCATTGATATCCCACTATCCGCACAGATGGCACAGAAGCATACCATATTTGTATACATTATGTTTTCGCCCTCTAGGAGCTGGTCGTTTCCCCCATCACATACACATAGACAGACACTCACTGGCGTCGTCCGCCAGGGTGGCCTCCCGCAGCAGCACGTAGCGCAGCGCGGCGGGCGCCGGCACACTGCGGGGCGCCACGACGTTGCCCAGCGACTTGGACATTTTGCTGCCGTCCACGGTCCAGTGCGAGTGACACACGAGGCGTCTCGGCGGCTGCCAGCGAGCCGCCATCAGGAACGCCGGCCAGTAGATGCCATGGAACCTGGAACGACCGCCATATCCTTTAATATCCTACTACTACTACTACTTCTTAATCAAACTACACAATCAATCCTAATAACTTGACAATTTCAGATACATAACAATTTATATGTTATGTATCTGAAGAACTTTTACTTAAAAGTATTAGTATAATAACTATAAATTTTTACTTTAAAATATCCTTTCCAACAACATGGACATCAGCGGGCCAAGCCCTCCGGGACATTAGCTGCTCTTCGTCCGGGTAGCCGCATACAGTCAAGTAATTGATCAGAGCGTCAAGCCAAACATATATACTTTGCTCTTCATCGTCAGGCACCTAGAACAACAAAATATTTTTTACAACTACGTAAAAGACATGCCTGTCCGTCATAAAATTTTATTTAAATGACATTCTAATTAAAATATATGTATATTTTCGACATACCCGTACAGCCCAATGCACTCTGGAGGAAGGACGACTGACTGAGATGTCGGGGAAGTAGGCATCACTTGCGAGAAAGTCTTGAAGTTGTTTCTGGAACTTACTGGGTTGGATTACTCCATCTAGTAAAATAATTTACTAAGTATACTATATTAAACATGGTTTGTATTCAGAAAGATTATTATATTTATATACTACCTGGTTTCAGCCATTCTTGGAGATGTGTTTTGAATGCACTTAATCTAAACATGTAGTTTGTCTCCTCAGTCCATTCCAGTTGGTGGCCTGATTCTACGGACACTTTTATCTGTAAAAAGTAAATATTTGTTATCAATTAAAGAAATAGTTAAACAGTGACATTGTGTTTATTTTCAAATATTACTTCACTAAGTGTCAATTGGATCATACACTAATAAAAGTTGTTAAGAGTAAAAACGCGCAAAACAGGAAACAATTTTAAGTGTCAGTAACGGTATCAAACTATAGAACTTCTGTGGGTTGGTACAGAAGAATTATATAAAAATTTTGGTTACCCACCTTTCCATCTTTAGTCATTTCCTCTCTAGTATGCGACTCAGGAACAAATGCTTCATCGTTAACACTGTACCAGCCAGCATATTTCGCCTTATAAATATAGTCTTGTTTTACTAACTTCGTCTGAAATTGTTTTATAAATGGAAATGTAAGATTGTAAAATCAAAACCAAGAATGCATTGCTGATTAAAAAATAATAACCAAGAATATACAATAAAGGGTACATAATATTATTATTAAGTGTCAACTTTATTGCCACTTGAACTTAAAGTTTAACAAAATTTCAGTTGGTTGGAATCAGTACAAAATTAAGGTGCTATACGCATACTTATATAAATCATATATAATATTGAACTCGAAACTCCCACAGATTAAAATCATGAAGGGTCAGAATGTTATAAGCGACATTACCTTCAATAATAATTCTAAAATAATACTAATAATAGTACTAAATAATAATAATACTGGATATTAAAATAGCATTTCACAGAGAGTATTTGTCAATATTTCACAAGTGAGATATGAAGTTAATTATTACAGAATCACACTACAATTAAAAAATATAAAAATTAACGAACCCAAAAGTGGCGCACAGCTTTTTTATGCCTCTCCTCAGTTGTTCTAATGTAATCTGTATATCCTACTTCAAACTCATCAAAAAGATCTTTGTATTCCTGGGAGATGTTATTGCAATAGTCCTGTAAAGGAAGGTTAGCTTGAGCAGCTGCTTGCTGGATTTTAGTACCATGTTCATCTGTTCCTGTAAAATTAAAATAATTATGAACATCAAGTGATTTAAAAATATTGGATAATTTCATACATATATAATATTTTCAAAGAAAAATTGAATTTAATTTAAAGATGAAAACAAGAAAAGTAAAGCCTACTTGAATAAAGTATTTTGATTTGATTTTAATACTACTATTTTTTTTTAATTCCTTACCTGTGCTAAATATAACATTACAATCAGGATTTGTTAGTTTCTCAAACCGTTGTATCGCATCAGCCACTACAGCTGTATATAAGTGGCCCAAGTGAGGAGCTGGAAGAATTATAATTAGAATATTTAAAATGATAATAATAAAAAAATTTCAATATATAGAGGTTTTAAAACCTTTTAACTCAGTTCATATTGGTTAAAATAGAAGTTGTCAATTCCACAAAACAATTATTGTTCTTTTTTTTAATTCATGATTAAAATATAAATAGAGGCTTAGAACATCACAAGTAACAAGATTATACTAACGCAAATATGATTTTAATTATCAATTGTTATTTTTTTATATATTGCACTTAAAGATTTGAAAAACTTACCGGCATTTACATAAAAAATCGGAGTTGTAATATAAAAAGGTCTTTTCTGCACAACAGACGATAATAAACGTAAGGATAATCGCATTTTTATAATTATTTATAGAAAATTTTATTTGTTTAGGTTATAAAACTTGACATAGAGTGTTCAATTCATTTATGAACTTTGTTTGATTTACTACTTAGTGTAATGAAGATTACAAATACTTTGATATATATATAATAAGCATTATTTGTAAATTAATAACAATTTTCTTAATTGGAAAATTACAATATTTACTAGGTTTGAGACTGCAAAGGTATCTTTGAATGTCAAACTTGTCGACAATTCGATATCGATATTTTTGAACAAACTCACTTTAACGATCTATTAATATACATACGTCTTATAAATTAATACATATTTATTTTGGTAATCTGATAAAAATATTTTCTTATTATCTGCAACCTTTTATAGACACACAGCCTTAAAAGACCATAGAAGAATTATTAGTATTTATTTAATTATGTACAATATTTTATATTCCTTAGATATCGATGTAGTGTATCGACGATCAAGATGAATCAACGTTCCTTTTAACAAAATGTATAAATATATATATTTATATAGGTATATCAATCTATATTTATTAAATATTAATAAAGCTTTATCTTACATTACAACAACTACCCTATAAAAACTACAATAAGTAATAAGATGTATTTTGTGACACACTTTTCTTAAATTTAAACATAATTTTGACAGCAATTTAATACAGATAAAAATCTATGTTATTTTTTATTCTTGCAGCAGCCGCAGTGCCAAATACATTTCAGTTGTATCTTGTAAAGTCTGACTGATTTTAAGTTTTTGCCACAAATATTCTTAGTAGTATTTTAGGAAAAGTATTTACAAACTAAATATGGATGACCACGAGAAGGAGAATGAATGTAACCGTAATAAGGTAACATAATTTCAATAAGACAATGTTTACAAACTTCTTGCCTTCGCCTTGAATTTCGATATTCTAAATATTCTCACGTTTTCTAGAACATATTTCTATCTTAACCCACAATAATAATGAATATATCTTAGCTTTAGATAATAATAGCCTTAGGCCTAAGCCATAGTTTGGGATGATTTTTTAATCTTTTAAAATGAATGAATGAATGTATATAATATTTAGTATATAATTATTTTATATTTAATCACTATTCTATATTCTATAAACATATTTATGAAAAAACAATAAAATAGATTAAAACAAACAACCTCACAATATATATGAATTATATTATTATAAAATCATATATCAATTAAGATGGAATAAATTTCGTAGGCATTGAACGATCGAAACGATCCAAATTTTGTAGGCATTGAAATAAACTATGATAAATAATTGTAAATAATATATTTTTAGGACCGTAGCCCATCTCCCGGTGTGAAGTCAACAGCGGTAGTCAAATATACAGCATTTCAAAGTCCAGTGGGATATGCTAGACTACAATGTAATACAGATCTCAACCTGCCCCCTTCTAACTGGGGTGGGATTGACACATATGGGCTTAAGCAGATTATTACGAGAGATAGTGGGCTTTCAAGGTATGGAACTTTTGTAATTTATATTAGGAATGAGTATTTAATAATAATTGAAATTACTGTTTCATTAATAAATAATGTTTTATATAGGTGTACATTAAACATTTCTTTAAATATCTTCATTGGATATTTTATTTAATATTTTCTCTTATTATGCTTATGACTTGACAAAATGGTAACATCAGTCGTGCAAATGTAGTTGTCTCATATTTTGACACAATGTAAAAAGTGTGTACGTCAATACCCCCTGAAGAGACAGAATGGGTAAGACAGTGTTTATGCACAAATTTGGAGGATGTCAATAAGTATCCATGTTTTTTCCGACAGTTTTAGAATGGCACATATGTTTCCTGACTGTGTCGGTGAAGTGGATGTTATTTCTGATGCGGAATGCATAAAAAAATTACTTAAATTGCCATACCAGCCCAATGGAACAGTAAGTTAAAAATGAATCCTTGTTTAATATTTTATTGTATTTATATTAATGATTTAATTATAAAATTGTATTTTAGTTTTGCCCCATAGAATCTTAAAGATATTTTTAAGATCCTATTGAATATTTTACAATGAAGCTTTACTGTCTACCCTACGTCCATTTAAACAAATTGCAAATTTAAAAAATAATATATTTGTCATTGTTCAGAGTAATGCCATTAAATTTGGTATGCATGTTGATTATCATCATCATTACATAGTATAAAACAAAGTTGCTTACCGCTGTCTGTCCCTATGTATGCTTAGATCTGATGCAGTTTTTTTTAGTTGATAGATTGATTCAAGAGGAAGGTTTATGTATAATAACATGCACAATATAGTAGAGAAACACTGATAATTTTAGAGGTTTCTGAAATGATGTCGTAAATAAACAGATTTTTGCGCTTACATTGCAAATGCTGGCTCAACCCTACTAGATAGATCAAAATAATGTGCTACATTATTGTATAACTTAAGTATTGTATATCTTAAGTCTTCAAAAAAGTCCGCGATAGTATATGTCTTATCTGTTAGGAATGACTTACAATAATTATTGTTTATCCTTTACTTTTTGAGAAATAATGGCTTATTTCCGAAGCGATTTTAAGCAATACAATCCTTATCTAATTAAGTACAAACAATACTTTGTGCATTTAATATAGATCAATATGGCCCTTTACAGCATGTAATTTAAATGAATATTTTCGAATATATTACAGATTTAAAACGCAGGGGCACAGCGGTTTGAACGTTGTAAGACATTCTGTAGTATATTCAGTGGCAGCATTGCACCCGTGCGAAGCCGGGGCGGATCGCTAGTTTAATATAAAGTTATGCCATAAAGAATTTTATTGTTTCAGGTGAGCATGATGGTCCACAGAGTAGAAAACACATTGCTTTTAGATGATTTTGATGTTTACGAGTATCTTATGAAGTCAGAATGGTCTTGGCTGAAGGATTTCTTCTATGAAAACATTCTTAAAACGATGTCTGAAAAGGTTATAATTTATTTTTCCTCTTTATGTTTTAAAATTATTTTATTTCTTAATCAATGTAGATCACCCATTCTATAATTACTATTATTATTTTTGATTTCCTTTTTTAAATCCTACCTAAATATAAGGCTTTATTAATTATTAAGTTACAGACACTACCACACCTCACACTAAATCTGACTGACTGACTCGCGAAAAGTAAAAAATAATATTTTTGAAGGTTTATGTGCCCTTGCCTTTACCTTTTATATATATACATAATATAAAGATAATATAATAACTACTATAATGACACGAACCATCAAAAAATATTTCTAACATTGAATTAATCTCAACTAAACCATCAAATACATATTGAAGTAAACTACTCACTCAGTAGTCTAAACACAATCTAAATGTGGACCACACTGTCCGAGAGCTCAAACAGAAAAATTAATGGCAGTTCAATTCAGATTAGCGCTCCTTTTTTTTCCTGTTCTATCCAGTTCTAGGGATAACCGAATATCCTAAATATATATTTACAGGAACGTATGTCATTGACATTAGCCCCAAGCCCGAGCTCAGCCTTACAGTTGACGCATAAGTTTCTCTCTCACAGCCTGGTGGAGCGACCTCAGCCTTTACCCAGTGTGGTGCCGCATACTCCTATGTGCTTAGCTGGTATGGATGTTTTTATTTATTGTATAAAAAATTTAATTATTCGCAATATTGTACTGTAATATTATTTAGTAAAAAAAAAATGGCGACAATTCCATAATACATTCCATTATTTATTTTTATAATAAAAGAAAATTAAGTTGTGGATACAGATTTTAATATATAATGTAAATCCAATTTTCTTATAACCTTAATTGTATTCAACATCTATTCCAAAGGACCCTTTCTCCCTGAACCCGAAACTAGACCAGAGGAACCGACCAATGAGAAGAGTTTCAACCGTAACGTTCTCTGGACGTTCGAAGATATACACATGTTAATCGGCAGCAATTTGCCAATATTTGGTGACAAAGACCGACCCTGCGTCAGCCTCCGCTTAAGAGACGCCAGGGAACCGATAAACGTACTAACAGGAATAGACTACTGGCTTGACAACTTGATGTGCAATGTTCCTGAGGTTCTAATGTGCTACCATCTAGACGGAATAGTGCAAAAGTACGAGCCGATGAAAACCGAAGAGTTGCCTAATATGGAAAATTCTAGATTTTCACCGAAAGTTATAAGAAACGTCGCCCAGAATATATTATCTTTTCTGAAATCGAATGCGACGAAAGCGGGTCACACTTACTGGCTGTTCAAGGGGCCACACGATGACGTGGTCAAGTTGTACGATTTGACGTCACTTTGTCCAGACGACATGGACAACCCCTTCACGACGCCCGTGGCAATGCTTCTCTATCGAGTAGCCAGGAACATGCGGCTCATGAACAGGTCCAAGCACGTGAGACAGTTGCTGGAACACGTCGTGGAACTCTTACAAGAGGAACGGTATCCGCAGATCGTGGCCTCATCTCACTACATGTTGGCAGATTTGTACGTCCCGGCAACTACTAATCCAGCTTGTCCCAATTTTAAAGGCAAGTTTTTTAAAATTTAAAATAAGAAGACATACAGCCTTCTACCTTCTACTACATTGACACTAAGAAATATCAACCACTCCTTACAATGAGAATACCCCACGGATCTTTGGATCCAATATGTTATGTAAATTGGTTCACTAACCCTACAAACTGGAACTTAATGTTACTATGTATTGCTGTTTGGCGGTAGAATTCATGTAAGTGGTTATTACGTAACCACATACCCTACCCGGACGGTCTTACACGAAGCCCTACCACCAATTAAAAAGTCAGTTTTTTATAAGAATTATGAACTGGATGATTTTCGTTTTTACTTGTGACACACGAAAAAGCAGCGTGATGCTTTTATGCACAAAAAGTAGACCTTGTCTAGTTGTGACATAAACAGGCTGTAGTTACGTTACATTTGTAAATTTGGTTTTGCTGCGTTGGAAAATTATGAATCAATGCCTAATCATTACAATATTATTTCAAGATGAAAGTTCAGACTCTGAGGAAGAGTCCGACTTCGGTGATTATGCGGAGTTCCCCCCCCACACAAAGTCGGACGGAGACGGTGGATCTGAGCGAGACAAGGACAACAACGTCGAGATCGTGAGCGATGCCGCCGACAAGGTAACTAATTTGTGTTAACTGTAGTTTTAACTTAGCTATATTTTGTGATAGAACATTTTAGCTTTCATTCAACGATAATTTTTAAAAGATCTTTTGCGAGTCTATATCCGTTTAAACTTGGTTAATTTAACTCATACGTGTGTGTAGATTTTCAGTTCCTTAACTTAGTTTAAAATTAAACTTTTTGACGAGTAGTAGTTTCAAAGTTCGGACGGCTTGTTGCGGAATGTTTTCAGAAAAGTGACGGTAACACGAAAATTTGTTTAGGCATCTAAACAAATTGTGTTATTAGTTACACGTAGAATTCAATTGTTCAAGATTAACTTAAAGCGCTGTTGGTTTTCATTAGATACTCGGTGTTTTGTTTTATACCCGTTTAAGACCGAATTACTTTTTATATATTGTTTACATAGTCGAAACTAGTGTTTTTTTTTATTAATTTATAGAGTAATGAAATATCATCAGCAAAAAATACAAAGATTTGAACGAAAAAAATGTCATTAATATGTATCAAAAATAGATAGGGACCTAAAATTGATTCTTGTGGTACACCCATTCTTATCCTAGATCCAGAAGGCTTAATTCCATTACTGAAAATTGTTGAGTTCTTCGATCCAAATATAAAGCATATAAATCGAAAAACTTTTCTGTAATACTGTTCATGTTCATATAAGAACGTCTCGTGTGACACACAATCGAAGGCTTTAGATAAATCACAGATGTATTTTGTTTATGTTATTAATGTCTATTTCATAGTATCAATGCAATTTTATGAAAAATATCATGCGTTATCATTTTACATCTATTATGTCTTGGGGTTTTTTTTGTTTAAATTTTCTTTCTAAATGCTAATGCACACTTTCAACTTGCTAAATATCCTGTGATATTGTGTTTGTGGGCATTAAAGTTTATAAATAAAAAAGGAGATAAGGCCAAGGAATATGTTTAATCTCGAGGAATTTTGAAATTATAGATTAATAATTAAATAAATTATATGTTTTTTAATAATATTTATTGTCAGTATTTAAACACGACTGTGACGTCACAGCGCACGGCGGGCGGCACGGCGCTGTCGCTGCCGCGGCGCAGCGAGGCCGCGGGGGCCGGCGCGCGGGGCCTCGCGCTGCGCGACATCGGGCACCGGCGCTCGGCGCGACGCACGGTACGCACGCACGCATGTTACCACCGAGCCTAACTTACACTTAAACCAAGATTATCTATGATACTATAATAGCCGTTCATTTTTTCAGAACGAGAAAATCAAAACAGACGACAATAAAGGCTTGGGACTCGAACCAGCGACCCGCTGCGGACGGGCGCTGAAGCACGCTCTCAGAGGACTCAAGGCCTTGCATCACCTCACTATTGACAAATCGAAGGTATGTTAAAATTTAATATATATTCTGCCCGATTGAATTGAATAACTCTATTTATTACTTTGATTAATATATTTATTGAAAGGAAGAAGAACGCGAGCGTCTCAGACAGCAAATCATAATTGAAGAGCAACACCCTAAAATGGCAAATCCCTATGAACCCATTTCAATGAACTACGAGCCGCTAAAACGCAACAAGGACGCGAAAGAGCACGTATCGAGGAGCAGGAGACGCAAGAGAGAGAGGAAAAATACGGACAAATCTGGAAACTGTTTGATAGAATCTAAATCTAAAATAGACAAGAACGCCATATTAGTGAGAAAGGAGAATAACACGTTACCGAATTGGCACGAACCCAATAGAGATGACAATTTCGCGTGGAAACTCCATTTGAAGACTTTACTATACGAAAAAATATGTCTTGCCTATGCAACATTGGCGGAATACAGCTACTCACACGAACAGTTCGGTTTTTCACTTAAGTATATAGATTTGGCCAGCAAATGTCAAAAATTGTTGAGCAATATGATTATAAAAAGTCGCGTCGTGGACGCTGGCTGTCTCATTGGTAGAGTTGGTGACAATTTCTTCCAGCTCAGCAAACATTGGGCCAGTTTGGAGCAGTTCAAGAAGCAATTTGAAACTGATCACGATATTGATGGTCAGATAAAAATAGAGATTGAGAACGATATGGCGGAGGAGATCGATGGGGACGCAGGCGACGAGTTTGAATTAGGTTAGTTGATCATTTTATTATGGGATGCGTGTATGGCGATTTGTGAAGGTATGGTGGGATGATTTACTTTTCCATACAACTTTTTTTTGGTAATTTAGGTATATCACTTATTATAACTTGAGTTTTTAATTCTTATACAACCAAATATATACCATAAAATCCCCCATTATTTTCAAGTCAAAGTCAAAGTCAAAAATATTTTTTCAATATAGAAGTGTTTACACTTGCTTATTGATAGTCAAAAATCTACCACCGGTTCGGAATTTAACACCTCGGACCTGAGAAGAACCGGCGAAAGAAACTCAGCGAGTTTTTTTTTTTTTTCATTTTGCATGTACAATAATTATTATATTTTAGTTATTTGAAACAGGCTGGAGGCGATCATTTCATTCCCAAGGTGTGCAGTCAACTAAAAAGTGTTGTAATATCCTTTAGCACACAAACACTCTTTAACGATTCTTTTGAATTTTATAATTGAATAATTTCGAACGTTTTCTGGAATCCTGTTGTAAAAACGTATACATTGCCCCAAAAGAGAGTTACTAACCCTGTGTAATCGGGTACTTGGAGTAACAAGTTTATTCTTGTTACTAGTATTAATAGAAAGTACGTCACAATTTCTGGGAAAATCATTTATGTTTTTGCGTACATACATAACATTATCAAAAACAAATTGAGAAGCGACAGTCATTATTTTAATTTCTTTAAATTTACCTCTTAACGAATCTTTTGGTCCTAGGTTATAAATTCGCTGTATCCACATCAGTCAAAAGATAAATTTTTTTACCGCATAGGCTGCAGAGCTGATGTTATTCGCCAATTTATTTATATGGGGGCCCCATTGGAGCTTAGAGTCTATGGTCATAACAAGGAACTCTGTTGATTCTAAAACATCTAATGCTTCCCCGTTTAAATTTACTCTCGTTTTGACACATCTTACATTGGGAGTAGTGAATTTAATATATTTTGTCTTTTTACTATTTAACATTAAATTATTAACACTAAACCAATTTACTATTTCAGAGTGAGCATTGTTCACATCGTCATATATTGAAAAACGTCTTTTTATTTTAAAAATTAATGAAGTATCATCAGCAAACAATACTATCTCGAGTTTATCACCTAGGAGATGTGGCAGGTCATTTATATAAACATGGAAGAGAAATGGTCCAAGAATTGATCCTTAAGGGACCCCCACATTAACTGGAAACCCGGGAGATCTCGTTCCATTTACATCAAAAAAAGGCATCCCGTGACTCCAAGAAAACAAATACATAACTAACATTTAAATTTGGCCCTCCATCTAAGCATCACCTGACCTAGGGCCAGATACGACTAGGCGACATTCCGTTGCAGAGATCGCGCTCCCGCTGAGCGAGACGGAGTCGATGTTGTCGTCGTGTCGATACTACGAGCGCGCCGAGCGGGCGGCGGCCGACGTCACGCACAAGCGGGACGAGCTGCTGCGCAGGCGCGCCTCCGTCTGCAACGAGCTGGCCGTGCGGTACATGCACGACGCGCAGCGTGAGTACAGTCCGCACCCCCCGCGTGCAACGAGATGTGTTGGGTTCTATTCAATATTATTATTTTGTACGTGTACTAAAAAAAAACATCTATTTAAATTTTTTGTCAACGTAAATATGCTTGCACATACAGAGATCTACATAAAATACGTAGAAGAAGCAGACCAAAATGATCCCAAAGTGAAGCTACTCCAAGAGCAATTCCTGACGTTCTCCCGTCGCTCGTCCGAGTGCCTCGAGGAGGCCACGACGATATTCGAGCAAGTCAAGGATGTGCCTAACTTAGCCCTATTGTATTGCAACAAGGCGAGGTACATGAGGTTTAAAGCTCATTGCGACCAGGGAAGCTTTAAGTGAGTAAAATTTACCATTTGATACAGATAATTTGAAGAGCCTTAAAGTTCCCAACCTCTAAAGTAAAATGTATGGAGATTGAAACCTATGCGATACTTTCCCGTTGACCTAGAATGTTTAGTTAATATATCCTGATGAAAAGCTTTCTTGAATAAAGTATATTTGAATCGAATCAGCTCCGAGAAGCGCAGCCTGTACAGCCAGGCGGAGGACTTGTACTCGTCCGCGCTGAAGCTGCTCGGGCCGCGGGAGTCGTGCGGTGCAGTCTCCGTGTGGGACCTGGTCTCCTGGGAGCTGTCCTGCCACCTCTACACCCGGGCGGTGCTCATGCAAGACTGCCCCAGTATATATGCTAACGTGAGTTTATAAGATGGAGAAAGAAATTTATTCAAAGAATATAATGTTAAAATAAAGCGTCTGTTGCCGTCTGTCAATAATGACATAAAATTATTTTATTAGAAAAAAAGTTTTATGCAATCTAAGACAGTATCTCGTTTACTAAAAACCAGTATAAGTTCCCAGATCGGTCGTCGTCTATCATAGTTACAGTACAGTTATCGTAGTTACCGTTGCAGTTCTAAGGGTTAAGCTATGAAACCGTCCTCAATAATTTGGCTGATAAATTATGATACAAATTCAATGTGAAAATGAAGTCCAAAACGCATCATCCATACAAATTCTCCAGCTCAATGATAAAAATGCAATCGCATATCTTATATCATACCGCAGGAGGTGACCGAGGTAGCGGATGCGTTCAAACACGCTCTCAAGTATTGCCCGCTAAGCCCCGGGCCGAGGCAGTACTTGTACCAGTTCCGAGCGGCCATGATCTACCACCGGCTGGGCTCGCTGTACCACTCGCAGTACAGGTGAGGCAGTATTGGACTCTCGTGTGTGCGCGTGTGCGCGTGTGTGCGTGCGCGCGGCGCGACGGGAGTGACGGTGTGCGCGTGCGCAGGGCGACGGCGGCGGAGGGCGCGCGGCGGCGGGGGCTGCTGCACGCCACGTGCGCGCACTACGAGCGCGCGGCGCTGCAGTTCGCGGCGCTGGAGGACGGCGCCATGTTCCTCACCGTGCGGCTGGAGCACGTGGCCGCGCTCGAGGCGCACGCCGCCGGTACGTGCGCGGGGCTTGCGGGGAGTTATGTTAAGAGACACATTTTGAGACAAAGCGGCTCTCTTAAAATTACTACAGATTGTTTACTTTTTTCAATTTTTTGCATAAATTAAAAATATATAATATATTGGCTGTGCTCGCCACGTGAATTGCGATGAGTTGGCAATGCGTCACGCAGCTCACGCGATTAAATTATATGGCCCCTTTTAAAATATATTTGAGTAGGATAACATTACTTTATGGCGGGTCGACGTGAGATAGTATGCTTAAATAACTAAATATAGTAGAGAAGCACTGATAATTTTAGAGGTTTCTGAAGTGACGTCGTAAATATCCATCTATCTCTTAGAGATAACCCACAATAACCATTTTTTATCTTTTACTATTTACGGTAGATAATGGCTTATTTTCGAAGGGATTTTAAGCAATACAGCATTAATCTTTATCCAATTAAGTACCTTAAATACATTGTACATTTAATATAAATCAATATGGCCCATTACAGCATGTAATTTAAATGAATATTTTCGAAGATATTACAGATTTAAAACGCAGGGATATAGCGGTTTGTATTGTCTAAAGACAGAAAAACTGTGAACATAAAGCGGGTCGCAAGTATTGTATGAAGTCACATACACACATCGACGAGGAATAAAACTTTAAAATCAGTAGGAAGACGGGCAAATGGGTCTCCTAACGGTAAGTGGTCATTACCACCCATAGACATTGGCGCTGTGAGAAATATTACCATATAAAATATGCATAAAAAGGACCTTATAATTACTAAAAGCATACAAATAAAGTTGAATTATAACCATATTTCTTATTACAGTATCGCCGAATCTCAAACTGAAGGCGCTCCAAAACGCCATAGAGCTACTCAGGCAGTGTCACTCCATAATGAAGGTATTGAAAGATCGCGATCCCGATGAGCACAAGGAGGTTCCGAAGGCCGAGGTCGGTGACGAGAAAACGCTGAAGGACGAACACAGTCTCCTGTGCCTGTACGAGAATCGATTGAATTTCATATTAAAAAGCGTCATACAATACTGCAGATCGAAATCGAATAAGGATTACGAAAAAATGACGATCATGTATAAGAAATTGTACTGCGCGAGTTTAAAGATAAAAAAGTCCGACAATGTCAGATTGTATGCGGCCAGCATCTGTGACGTGCTCACCGCTATGGACGACATTAGCAAGGAGTTCGAATAGATATTACTGATTACAGTTATGTTTCATCTTTATCAAATAACTTGTACTTGTATCAAAGATATAGAACGTGAAAAATCGGTCGAATATTTTGAGGATTTTTGAGAAAAATCGTATTTACGCTTAGGACTAGCCAATCGCTGACGAGACATTTAAGAGCAGGCAAGTGTGTGCAACACTATTGTTTCACGCACGCACACCATGACACACTCGAAGACCGACGCACAAGCTACATAGGTGCTGATATAAGTCAACGTTAGAGAATTTTGGACATAAAAAGTCAGTGAGATCAAGACGTCTAGACCTGTAGCCTTATCACTAATCACCTAGTCACTAAGGCAAATGTATTTTATAAAGTCGTTAATTTTATGTGAAACATCCATCCAGCCTCGACGAGACCGACTCTTGCTGTGCGTGCGTGACGCGTATTATACACACTTTGTTGCTATATAACTGTTACACATTAATAAGAAAAAAATATTTTATTAATGATACTATATTTTTATTTATTTTACCATTTTTTATTGCTTTTCATTTTATTATAAATTTTTCAAATAACATAACAATAGGTATACGGATCGCACGGAACATTATAATGAAGCAATAAAAACGAATACGTAGTCAAAGTGAATACAAATTCCCGGCAATGCGTAACGAGGCGTCTCTTTAATACGTCAAAAGTGTTGTCACTCTAATTAATAATTATTGACGTATTAATATATTTTTTTTAATGCTACACACACTACATATGCTGCTCTCTGCCTTTTACCTTTTTATAATCTGAGATAAATTATTTTAATACTTATGAATTTCCTCCTGTGGCGGTTACATCGTTTAATTGTCAAAATCTCATTAAAAAAAAAAACAAAACAGAACCATAAAGCGTTATCTTTCAAATATTTTACAATTAAGCAAATCTCTTTATAAGTTGTGTAAATAATTTAATTGTTTTGTAAATAAAGTGTTTCGTTTTCAAATGTTTACTTGTGAGTTTGTTTTATTTGCCAAGTTTAATATTTGTCTCGACTATTTTCATAAGACTACTGAACGTCTGACGGTTTAATGACTTGTTTTTTTATTGTTTATGCGATATGACAGTTTTATTTTAAAGATTATTAAAGCGTTTATTAATGTTTAACTGAATGAACTACTAAAACTTATCGTAGTATAAAAAAATATTTTTATAATGAGCCGAGTGCGAGAACTCGTGCATCTTAGCCGTTGATTGAGGGTTCAAACCACAGTTGAATTTTCATGCTTTTAATTTGTGTTCATGTGTCTAATTTCAACGAAATGCTGCCACATATTTATTCCATTTAACTCCCATTCTCCTCCAAGGGAGTGGAGATCATAGTCCAGAAGCGGAACAGTTACAGGCTGTTACTTCACTTTTTATTTTAATAAATAGCTGCGCTTCAGTTTCTCTCGCTTTCCATTTAGACTTAGCATAACCCTTCCATACGGTTAGCGAAGTATGACGTTCAACTTATAACCATTTACCGAACGGTAGCGTAACATTCCGTTAAAACAAAAACGCTGCCACGTGCGAGTAAATCTAGTAGGAAGTTACCGTTTCCTTACAATGTCAGTAAACACAAATACATCTTGTGAAACTGAAAGAAAATATGTACTTACTCATTGTGTATACATATGTGATACGCAAGAATTTCAAATGCGCCACCAACCATGGGCACTTTTTGACCCTTTTGTCTTTCGTTAACGAAACTGGCTCACTCAAGTTAAAACCGGTTTAAAAAATATTGCCGTTTGACGGTATATCTGATGAGTGGTGGTGCCACCCAGACGGGCTCGCACAAGGTCCTCCCACTAAATTATTTCTTTATTTTAAAATAAATAATACGTTATCGAGACTAGTAATATTGGTTTATTAAACGTAGCAAGTCATTGCTCATATTTATTGTCTGTATTTTTTGTTTAAGTTCATTTGTGTTACAATAAATAGTATTTGTCATTGAACGTGTAGGTTATATTCAAAAGCGAGTTCATAACTTTGTTATTAGTATTTACTGACTATTTATCGAGCTTTGTTTAAGAAAGCGAATGACCAATTAAATTATTCTTATTAGACAAGAAGAGAAAAACACTTTTTATTTTAAATTACTAATTATTATTTGACTTTATACGAGGGCTCTCTTTTAAGTTGTGTTGTTTGAAATAAGTATAGACAATCTAATAGATTATTACCATTTATTGCTTCACGTTTAGACCTTCACGTGGCTCGTCACTGGGGCTAGAGTGCCCACGTTGAAATTATAAATACCAGCGTTCTACAGTCCTAAGAATCTGGAAACCAGAACGCACGTGTTCCTGAAGGGAGGCGTACCAGTCTCTCGCCAATTCTGCCAATGTACTCCGACTTCGCTTGAGCAATCACGTTTTTGAGGGACCTAGAGGCAGAGTTATATTATTTTCTGAATGCGCTGGTTTTTACATCACGAGACGCCGATGCGTTAGTCTAGTCATGTTAACGTTCCCATTTTCGGCGTGAGGCCGTTTTGCAGAAACGACCAACCCAGGGCTAGGACTTGTCACCAATGTGCACCGCAGAATATGGAATAAACAGTTCCATACCCTGAAGCACCACATCGGCAACAGAGTCAGCAACAAGCTCGGATCATCCGGCGAGAAACAAACCTGCCCCCATGGGTAGGATGCAAAGAAGGACCGCATCCCATCCCAATCTGCTGACTTGTAGAGTCACACGCGGCGGCAGCCCACGAAACGAGGTCGTGAGTACCGCGCAACCGGCACTGTACTCCGAACGAGACAGTGGTCCGACGAGCCCAGCGGGGGATCGACGATAACCTGATAGCTGTCCAACAGGGAAGGTGTATGATCCTCCACGTCATGTGTTCGCGTTGGCGAGGTGACCAGTTGTATCAAATCATATACTGAAGCGAAGTCGAGAACAGATCATCATTCTTTTCTTTATACTACTACTATATGTATTACCAATTTAGTATTATAGTTAATAGTAAGTATACTATTAACGCTGATGTCAATTCAAGGTCATAGTTGTTTATGAACATATATACAATATATGTATGTGCATATATTTAGTCATCCTGGCATATAATAGACTACAGATAATAAAAACACACATATGGAATAATTACGAAAATTTAATTAAAAACAATATCACAATTACATTTAAAAAATATATGTACAAAAATGTAACAATAAAATTCGTTATTTAACATTATCACAACATAGTAACCATACTTATATATGCGTAAGTGTTTTCACTTTGGTATGTTGCTTTGGGCATATTGTATGGCGATCTTATTA
Source organism: Vanessa tameamea (assembly GCF_037043105.1). NCBI lineage: Eukaryota > Metazoa > Arthropoda > Insecta > Lepidoptera > Nymphalidae > Vanessa > Vanessa tameamea. The sequence goes on along the minus strand of NC_087332.1, from coordinate 7,618,091 downwards.
TATATATTTCCTATATTATATTCAAAAGTAATTTATTTATAATAAATAAAAATGTCAAATTAATATACTGCATTTGCAACATTTACTTATTGCAAAATATAATTAATATTTTTTAAGTTGAATAATTACTTTACCGTTTTAGTGTTGTAACAACATAAGTTAAGATTCGATCGTCGATCATTTTGAATGGTCGTTTAATTTAAACATATCGATCTAAACATTTAACAGAATATTATACGGCATAATACTAATGTACTATATATCCTTAATAACATTTCTCGATTTATAAATAATCTATAAAAATATAGACCGATTTTAATTTCCGTTATGCGTAAGAGTGCGTCGTGTGTGTGCGAAAGAGACAGTTGTACGAGTGACAAGGATGATCATAAAGGATCATCACAATTTCCTTACTTGAATGTAGCATATACATTTAGGACTAAAATAAAGGAAAGTATATTAAGAGTTACGATATCAAGTGGTCCTAAATTAAGGAAAATGTAATCGTATTTAAAAGCAGTTATGTCAGCGCCATTTTGACAAGATGAACTGAGTTTGGAAGTTGATGCCTGCCTTAATCTTAAAATCTAAAATTAGGCTCTCGATTAAGTAAAACGTTATGTAATATACATCCTATGTGATATAAATTTTAATATTTACTATTTTTGCAAGATTATCTAATAAGCTATAATAATAATAATTAACAATATTTATAAATATAATAAATTCTAAATGGGAATGTTTTATTTTGACATTAAGCACGATAAATCTCCTATGACATATTTGCGCAAAATGAAATCCGTAGAAGACTAATATTAAAAGTAACCTAATTAAATATAAGTTGTTTTGTTTTATGAAAAATGTTAATGTTTTAACTTTTACATCTAAACTTGTAAAATAAGTTCTAGAAAGATTAACAAAATAAATAATCCGATTCACCGTTTCTTCAAATTGAATATCTAACTTTAAACTGACCGATAGCCGCCATCTTGAAAAACGCATTTATATTGTAAATATAAAAAGGCGTTCCTACAATAAATGTAATAGGAACTATCTTTAGTGTAATATTTATTGCAATATGAACTATAAAATATTAACTTTTCTGTACTGTTACAATTAAACTTTTGTCAAATATTTTAAATACGTTTAAAATTCAAAGTTTTTTTTCCAAGACAGCGACTACACTGGCTGACACTCGGATGAAAATTTGGATTTATACTAACACTCGGTAATTAGGATATTTCGTTTTGACACATTTTCGTTTATAAATTTCTCGGTCTAAATATAATATTATTTAGTCGTTTTTACTTACAATATTAAAGAATAACACTAATTATAAGTAACATGAAATAAACTTTATAATAAACGTAAATTAAAAATAAAACAAATTAAGGATGCGAGGCAACGTTTTGGTTTAAATTATTATAATAAAGAGTTGGTCCCATTCAGCGCACTCTAAATTAAGATTATTTTTTTTACTCGATGTCAATTTCACTGGAACGTAGTTATTTATGCCTTTTCAGATTTTTTGTTTCTGAAAAAAAAATTTTTTTCAAATTAAAGTAAATTAATAAATTGAAAATAATATAGTATAAATATCTTTTTTTATTGTCGCTTCTTAGGAACTGCTACAATGGGTCATTACTTTCTTTACGAACCTTGAGCTAAGATTATTTTAAAGGCTTTGGGTTTTAATGAAGGTTTTAACGAACGAATATCTATTTAAAATATTGCAAAACTCAAATTGACACTCAAAAGAAAATTATAAAAGTACATACCCGCCTCCCAGCATCTCCTGGATCTCCTGGAAGCTCTTGCCCTTGGTCTCCGGTACCAGGAACAATGTGAAGAAGAATGCCATCACGCAGCAAACCCCAAAGATGAAGAAACCAACGTGCATACCGATAGAATCCGATATCGACGGGAAGAACCTACAAGGAATTACATTTATGTAAATTGACGTTCAACGATTTATGTAAATTTTATACTATGAAAGATAATTGTATAATTATCACTATTGAGTCTTATTTTATTGTGTATCTATACTCATATTGTAAATGCAAATGCAAATGTCTGTCTGTCATTCACGGCAATACCACTGAACCGAATTTGATGAAATTAAGTATGAAGCAAGCTTCAATTTCAAGCAGGGTATGGACTACTTTTTTTGCCTAACACGTGACCAACCCCTAAAAAGCGAGCAAAGCCGCGGGCGACAACTAGTTTACTATATAATTATTATTATTGGAGAGTCAACCGCAGAAGGCTATGTTAGAGTTGGGTCTTTACTCTAAAAAACAAAGAGAATGAGATTTAGATATATACAATTTGACTATCCAACAGCAGTACTCAGTATTGTTGTGTTCCGGTTTGAAGGGTGAGTAAGCCAGTCTAAATACAGGCACAAGGGACATAACATCTTAGTTCCAAAGGCGCTTTGATGATGTAAGGAATGGCTAATATTTCTAACAGCGCCATTGTCTATGGGCTGTGGTGACCACTTACCGTCAGGTGGCCCATATGCTCGTCCGCCTTCCTATACTATAAAAAAATAAAAATATCCCTAACATTAATAACGATTTGTTTGCCTGTATCATCTGAAAATAAAACAAAGATAATAAATTTAATTATTAACTAAAAAATAGAACATACTTAGTAACGAGGAAGGAGAGAATCCAGCAGAAGGCAGTGGCGATGGGCGAAGCGACCGCCTTCACCTCGATTGGGAAGAGTTCGCTCATCACCGCCCAGGGCAATGGTCCTAGACCCCAGCAATAGGTGATGATGAACACCACCAATGACAGAATCGGCAGGAAGCTGATGCTACTCACGACGGGGCTTTTAAGCGAGTCGAGCAGGAAAAACATGCCGAGTAGAAGCTGAAAATTTATTTTGAAATATATTTTTTTCACACTGGTCATCCGGTACCTAGAGTTCTTGCTCACAAATCGAATGCTGCAATTTTAAATAGGAGCTGTCGTTCCAAGTTCGTAGAGATAAAATGAGGATTTTTTCCTGACATATTAACACGCTGGCCGGCCTGAAATTATAACGTGGACGTTCCATGGACGTTCCATAAAAAACGGATTAGTAGTTTTTGCGACCCGAACAATATGTCTAGGTCCAGGTTTTTAAGTTTTAATTAAAACTTAAAATTACTATTCTTGAAATTATCTAAGGATAGAGAGTGCAAGTATTCGTTTTACAGTTTGAATTTCTTAAATTCCATTCACCTATCATAAGTTGCATGGGTTTTTATTTTATTACATAAACATACATAAACATAATCAGCCTGTAAATTTCCCACTGCTGGGCTAAGTCCTCCTCTCCCGTTGAGGAGAAGGTATGGAGCATATTCCACCACGCTGCTCCAATGCGGGTTGGTGGAATACACATGTGGCAGAATTTCGTTGAAATTAGACACATGCAGGTTTCCTCACGATGTTTTCCCTCACCGCCGAGCACGAGATGAATTATAAACACAAATTAAGCACATGAAAATTCAGTGGTGCCTGCCTGGGTTTGAACCCGAAATCATCGGTTAAGATGCACGCGTTCTAACCACTGGGCCATCTCGGCTCTTTATTTTATTGCACTAATATTATGCTATCGAAACAATTGACAGTTTGCTTGTTTACAACTATGACATGGCTGAAGTGCTAACGAAATAAGATTGCTCAGTAGGCCTGACATGTGAATCTTAACACTGTAGAGTTAAAGACGATAAGCACCGCTGCATTGGTGATAAAGAAAACATCGCGAGATAAATCTGTATAATATGTTGATAGTCTGACAAGTGTATCCATTCAAATCCGGTTTGGATTTGGCGCTGTGTAGTGGAATAAACTCCAAACCTCCTCGAAAAAAGAATGGCAAAATTAACGTTACTTACGAGTCCAATAGCGGTTCCACATGATGATACCAGCAGAAGCAGTCGGCGACCAAGTCTGTCCACCACGAACGGTGTGATGAAGGACGCTACCAACTGTTGCCAGAATTTTACAGTTATAACGATATGTTATATAGTCTCGTTCGATGTTGCTGCTCGACTTTTTTGTATTGACGGCAATTAACGGCAGACTTTATTTTTACTTATTATTTTAATCAATGATGTTTTTAAAAAAATGCAGTAACTAATGATGAATAAAATCAACGCCTCGCAATCTACCACGTAAGCTCAATTCCTAAAGATTTCATCCTATTCTGATGGATAGGTAGATAATACCGTAACTTTTATTTTAAATTGACCGAGTCCTTCTTGTTCTTCTAAGGTAATTATAATATAAATATTACGTAGATATCATCAATATTTTGATGAATTATGTCTAAGTGGATCAGTGGACGGACGCTTGAAAGTTAACCGAAGAACGCGGGTTCTATTGTTCATTGTCTTCAAAAGTCATTTTTATAATAATATTATATATTAAAATCTCCGAAATGACTGCATCTATTGTCCTTTATGTATTAGTAAAGATTTGTATTTTAATCAATATTAATAAATATATATTATTTTATACTTCAAAGTTCAAATGTAGATATAAAAATGAATTACCTGCACAGCACCAATGATGGTAGTGGCGTCCGAGGGATCCATATCAGTACCAGAAGCCTTGAATATGTCCGTCATGTAGAAGAGTACAGCGTTGATGCCACTGAACTGCTGGAAGAACACCAGTGCGCAGGAGATGTAGAACGCCTTGAAGTTGCTTCCGCGAAACACGTCCGCAACCTGTTCAATATGAATAATGTTAGGATTGCAAGGAAAATCACAACCCAAAGATAAGTGTAGGGTTAGGATGAAGTTGACTTCGCTATATATTATGTATATACATAACATAAACAGCCTGTAAATTTCCCACTGCTGGGCTACGACCTCCTCTTCCTTTGAGGAGAAGGTTTGGAGCATATTCCACCACGCTGCTCCAATGCGGATTGGTGGAATTCACGTGTGGCAGAATTTCGTTGAAATTAGACACATGCAGGTTTCCTCACGATGTTTTCCTTCACCGCCGAGCACGAGATGAATTATGAAAACAAATTAAGCACATGAAAATTCAGTGGTGCTTGCGGGGGTTTGAACAAGAAATCAGTGGTTAAGATGCACGCGTTCTAACCACTGGGTCATCTCGGCTATATTATGTATTAAATAATAAACATAATGAAATAAATTAACAACGTTTGAGAATAATGAAACGGTAATTGTTTTAAAAAAATCTAATTTATACTAATATTAAGAAGAGGTAAAAATTGTTTCTAAGGGTAAATGTCCGAAACGAATGATCCAACACTAAAAAAAGATCACTGAGAGTTTTAGCGTTTGCTACCTTATTCCTGATTGCTATCGGGAACAAATTATATTTATATCATAACATCTTCTTTTTTAATAAACTTCACTCGAAGACGATTCGGGTCGCTAGTTCGATGATAATGAAACAAATTGAGATTTAGTTACCGTAGCGGTCTTTTCCATGGAAGCAGATACGTCAGCTGCAATGATATTCAATTCTGCTTCGACACCTGCGCGAGATTTCCCTCTGATAATAGAAAGGCATTTCGCCGCCGCCTCTCTGTCCTCTGCAAAATAATTATCTAATTAGTTATATGTTTAATAGATATACATCTTAAATTTTAGGCGCGTTGAGAGTTAAATTTTTATAGTGGAATGGAAATTACGTCACAAAATGACACGAAGCTTAAGCGAGATATACCTATTCGTATGTTTAGTCGTCATAGAATGATTATACATGTATGGAAGATATTGGTTGCTTTGTTGTTAACTATCAAACTTGTATTACGAAGGAATATAACTTTTAAAGCGCGTACATATGTATACGTAAAGGACATAAAACTGAAGTAGGTATGGTCGCAGCATTATCGTGTGTACATTAAAGTGATAGTACTCACCCTTCAGCAGATGATAGGTCGGGGTTTCGGGCATGAAGAAGAAACCCACGGCGAAAACAACTACAAAAGCTATGCCGACGTAAGCCACCGCGCCATAGCTGCTCGATGGACCAATTCCGTACACCAGAAGGAATCCAATCGTGATGAACATTTGGAGAAAAGAACCGAGAGCTCCTCGCGAGTCGTCCTAGAGAAATAACAAAGTAAAGGCCTGTGATCGTTTGCTTCGCGAATGGAAATACAGCTCATTAACTTAATCAAAATATACGTACTTTAACCTTCCTTTTAATCGATTAATTAAAAATAACCAGATTAATTAAGAATAATTCAATTACACTTGTACTTGGAATAACCTTAGTCGTATATTAAAAAAAAAAGTCTTATATAATAGATAAATGTAGACTTTTTTTTTCACATGTACAATTTTCATCGTAAAATTGTTATATAAACTTCTTTATCTATCAAAATAAATGTATCTATTCCTAATAGGTAATGATACATATTTTGAATACAATGATAGTTTTGTAACGTTAACTTGTGACTCCTGTCACCCGACGAAGACACAGCGTTAGTAATTCTTTAGTAGCACAATGTCATTTATATTTTAATTTTCCTTTAACAACAGGATCTCAAAAAACGTTAAAAGTGTTAAATAGTAAAGTTAAAAATATATATATAGGTATATCACCGTAGAATTGTAAATACCGCTACATTGTAATTTAACTCGCGAGATTGTAAGCTGCCGAAATATTGTGAACGGTGATTTAACTAAAAAAAAAAGTCAAAAATACGTCAAAAATTTCGATATTTTATGATATTTCGGTTAGGTTAGGTTAGAGTTTTTATAATTTAACTTTAATTAACCTCGGTAGATTATAATCTACCGAAAAGTAATTTGTTAAATTGTAAGCAGTATGTTACGATTCACAATTTTTCATCAGTTCACAATCTCGCGAGATAGATTATAATCTAACGGTATTTACAATTTTACAGTGACATATATATACATATATTGAATCCCGGTGATTATCTACGACCTCTATGTCGATTGCTTAGTCATGTTAATGGACAGACAACGGTACAACGCTGCCCATTTATAATATTAATTTTATTACATTTAATAAATAAAATTCAGGTGTTTGCCCGAATTTAAATCGGTAATTTTCGGGTTAAGTTCAATTGTTCCGTCGGCTCGGTTAATGAACCGCATTTGTAAATAAAATTAACATAAGATATATTTACCGTAGCAATTTCCGCGCAGTACATAGGTGATATTGTGAAGAGCATGCCTACGGCTACACCCCAGAATATTCTGCAAGCGTATAATAACGCCATGTTGCTTGCCACTGCTGCCAGAATCCACCCGATGAGTAGAGGGATTACTGAACTCAAAAGGCCCCATTTCCTACCAATTTTCGATGCTGCGAAACCTCCGATGAATGGTCCTATAATTTAATTTAAGAATTAAAAATAGAGTTTCAATGTTGCCAACGTACTGGCTTTAAAAAGTATAATTAAAATCATAAATTGAATATTAATTGTCAGTTGATAATACTGTTGAAAAATACACGCTGGATAAATAACTTCTTTACAAGCTTGGATATTTTCTTAATATTAATGACAATGCAGGAAGAATCACGATTTAAAAATATGTTAAATTAATTATTTATCATTTCTCTTTATTGTGTTTTAAAAAGATTGCAAATATTTACTAACAGTGAATAGTAGCTCTCAGATTAAATGTATTTACTACATTTTATGTCAGAAAATAAATTGGCTGGATGAAGAACACCGGCTATTCACAAGCAGTTTCACAAAACATTGTGTATTTAATGTGTAAATTTTTATTTTATCTCTTTTCAAAAACTATTAAGGCCCCCATTTTGTTATTTTTGCTTCCAAGTCTATAAATAGAGTTATATTATTGTAATATAATAAAAGATTATAATTGTTGCGTCATCTATCCAGAGACAAGAGACAGTGTAAATAAATACAAAATCTTAGAGTAAGGCTCGTGTATATTAATATAGTTTGATCTCATAAACTTATTCTACATATGACAACCTAATTTTTTTTAAAGGAGGAATAAACATTTCTGATAGCCGAGATGGCCCAGTGGTTAGAATGCGTGCATCTTAACCGATGATTGCGGGTTGAAACCTAGGCAAGTACCACTGAGTTTTCATGTGCTTAATTTGTTTTTATAATTCATCTCGTGCTCGACGGTGAAGGAAAACATCGTGAGGAAGCCTGCATGTGGCTAATTTCAACGAAATTCTGCCACATGTGTATTCCACCAACCCGCATTGGAGCAGCGTGGTGGAATATGCTCCATACCTTCTCCTCAAAAGGAGAGGAGGCCTTAGCCCAGCAGTGGGAAATTTACAGGCTGATAATGTAAAAACATTTCTGCATATCATTATTTTTGTGTTTATATAAAAATATATCAGTATTAACCTTGCTTACACTTACCAAGAATGGCACCAATGTTTAGAAGTGAGCCCATCCATGCCAGCTCGTCCGATGTAGCGGGTCTTCCCAACGGGGATTCTTTCTCGTCTTTGAGCTTGATATTGATTGGAGCGGTCCATCCCATTGAGTAACCAGTGGATGCGATCGCGATGTTCGCTGTCAATAAAATAGAATAGTTATTTATGTAGACTTAACAAAATACAGAGAAGACAATAAAAAATATTATAATAAAAATACCAACAAAAGTCATCTATGTAAATATATATCTTTGTGCATTTCTATCTGGTACTGGTACTGATACACACTCATCATATATTCAACTGCCAAACACCAATATTTAGTATTGAGTAAGCCAGTATAACTACAAGGGACATATTATCTCAGTTCTCAAGGTTATTAAAGCATTGGTTATGTAATGATTGATTAAAATTCATTCTGTCTATGGGCAGTGGTGACCACTTACTATCAGGTGGCCCATTTGCCCGTCCATTGATCAAGTTGGTTACGATGTGAGGATGGTTAATTTACAATGCCAACACCAGTGGTGGCAGTGACCATTTATCATCGGGTTGCAGTACCAACATTATAAAAAAAATGTCGTGCATAGTCTTGAGGGGTAGTCAAATTAGCTAGTTAGCTAGTTAGATAGACATATTCCTAACACCTTGGTATGTAGACTTAGCGTAATACATTATTTGTAGCGAACCCAAGGCAAACATGTTTAACCAAACGTCTAAACTAGGGCTCATATACTCATTTGTCACAATGGATGCCGTTTGCAAACCATAAACTGTGTGTACTTTGATAATGTACGAGCGGTTATGATGCGCTTTAACTTTGCACTCGAATTATTTATGTGAAATGCTAAATTATATAATGATTCGCGTAGGGAGGTGGGTGCTTTGAGCATGGACCCCCAATTAAACTTAGTTCTAGAAAAACACTTATAAAACTTAATTTAATTATTAACATACTTGTTGTAGAAACGATACTAATATGCCACTTTGTAGGAGCGTGATCCTCTTTTACAAAACCCTTGGCTACACTAATGGATACGAATTTATAATACGCGATGAAGGATACCGAGTTCAAATCCGTCCGGATCAACAAACAAAACAGATTTTGCGTTTTGTTAATGTTAACAATATGCTCAATTTGTTAATAAACGTAATAACAGTCTATGGGATGATCTTAGTATATATGATACGATAATCATAGGCTACATGTCAGTAGGATCTATGTTGGATACCTTGTATATAACACATACGGAGTAATTATTAATAGAGCCTTACTGTCATAATAATCATAGTAGATTTGGCCCTAAGGGACATTATTATACTTCGTATAGATTTATTTTTAGGGTATGATTGGCATATCCAGCCCTTATAAGTCCTAATTAAAAGTAATACGATTTTTTTAATGCTATTATCTGTAATATCAACATCGTGAGCATAACATAACTGTGTAACCTTTTTTTTAAAGAATACTACAATGTCCCAAATTAATTAATGAAGGAAATACTAATATCCCTATTTACTAATACTAAAGGGTCAAGATCGAACCTGTATAAACCTTTGCGCTATTGACGTTTAACTTATTTGCTTATATACTTTTTAATTACTTTGAAAATGTTTTTGATTCATTTTTATAAAATTATATAATCGTGACGAAATAATTTCCAATTAAGTAAAGACTAATTAAAGATAAAAAATACCTTTTCTTTTACTTTATTAATTTTCTTTTTTAATGTAATACATACACTTGACATACAGATAAGATTAGTGTGATAATAATATTTAAAATTAAAAATAGTGTTCAAACTAATGTTAATAAAAATAAAAATTGCTGCGGTTGACGTCATACGGTTCGACTAAGACGCACTTATTGGTCTATTGTGAACAAAATGCTTTGAAATTGTTCGTATCCTGTGACGGAATGTTTAGCGTGCGATTATGGTCTATTTATACCGACTTAAAGTTAAACTTGAAATTTTAGGAATAAAACAATTATTTAAAAAAAGTTTTATGTATAAATCTCATTGTCTTTCAATCGAAAAACACAATATTCTTTAATAAGAAGGCGCATAAAAGCACGTTAGAATCGTACAGTATTGAATTAAACGTAAAACTAACACCGATTCGGAAAGTGAATTCTACCGAGACGAACCGAAAGTCTTTTCGACCAATTTAATTACAGAGTATGTCAATAAAGTACAATTAAATTTATACATATTCTGTCTTGACCAGGGCCGGATCTACCATATGGCTTTTTGGGCTTCAGCCCAGGGCCCCGTGGATTCAAGGGGCCCACAGCTAAGTCAAGTCAAAGTCAAAAATAGACTATAATGCGAAAGAATTCATAGCTTTATTAAATTAAACAGATCATATGGTTTGCAACCGTGCAATTAATCAAACCCATTCAATTAATTTAATTCAAGTCTACGTTCAGATATGTCTTAGATGGGCCCCAAAGTAGTGTTAGCCCAGGGCCCCCTAAACTTACGGTCCAGCCCTGGTCTAGACATCAAGAAATAGTAAGTCCACGTTTTTCTATCATTAAAATAATCTTGTATTGAGTAATATCCCTTATTTACGAAAGTTCTTTTTAACTGTTTTTTTGTATAGGCCATGTTAATAATTTGATAATTATAAACATGGCGTACTGTCAAATGTTATAGTTCTAGTATAACATTTGACAGTACGCCAAAAGGCTATGTAGAGTAGGGATTATACCGAAAGACCGTGTAAACAATATTTATTGTAATTCGTAAATAAACAAGAACCAAGAACTCAATAGTGATTATAATACATTTATTATAAGTATACTATTATTTTTATAAATGTTTATTTTTAAAAAAAGAATAAAATACAAAAACGGCAGGAACGAAGATGCCAATCTAATACGAAGTCAAACAGTAAATACTTATTTAATATTTAAACTATTATTTAAATGTAATATTGTCGATGTCAATATTGAATGATACGAGATATAAATCAAGTTACAGATAACATTGAAATTGATACATGTGTAAACACGTGAGAACAATTATTTAATTTATTCATTTATCTATACTTCATTATCCTAGCTGACTCAGTGGAAAATTCGTCGATTTTAAACGACTACAAGTTCATATCTATATATTTTACGTTGCAATTTTTAATTTTAAAAGAAGACAGGTCAACGTTAGTTGAACCGAGCGGTTAGGACGTGTGCATTTTAGCTGATGATTGCGGGTTCAATCTCAGGCATCCAACAACTGTATTTTCATCTCATTTATAATTCATCTCGAGCTCGGCGGCGAAACATCGTGAGAAAACTTGCATATTGCCGCACGTGTATCCTAGCATTGGAGCAGCGTGGTGGAATTAACTCCAAGCCTTCTCAAAGGGATAGGAACATTACTTATTTTAGGTAGAAATTGTCGATGTGGCCCAGTGGTCGTAACACCTGAGTCTTCGAACCTATTAAAACCTTTAATTACTTAAATAATTTTAAAATGTGTATAAAATTCATCTGAACTGACATAATTATATAACTAGGGAGGATCACTAAGCAACAATTAACGATGATTCGAAGTACGTTCGAGAAATGTTAACCGCAATTTCTTTCATTAGAAATAAAAAAAACACGTACGAATCGTGCGTGATACGATCGAACCAAACGAAGAAGATAAAATTATCGATAGATCGTCTTATCATCGATACGTGTCGAGTAAAACAATAAATGTGGATCATAAACACGTCTGTTTTGCTGAAAACGATTTTAATATGAACATTTTTTTTTTTTTTCGATTTTCGAAACTGTTTGTATGCGAAGGATTAAACTTTTTCATAATATAATCAAATTTTTAATCGTTTTTAGATAAATTTGCATAACCTCGCTTATCATAGAATTCGATAAGAATAATTCATATTCAATATTGAAAGTTAGAAATTTAAAACACTGAGTATTTCATAGAATTTAAAATGTAAGATGAGCGCGAACGGATTTATGAAAATTCAACCCCCTAAGATGGTTAGATTAGCTAATTATCATTATGAATATTCAAAATAAATAATTCCCATAAATGAACATCTTATTACTGAGGTGTAATGGCTGTGAATTCCTCGAGAACCTAGAACCTCAGAACTAGCAACCGTAGAAGTCAACCACTAACCAAACGTGACAGTAACTAATTATTGCGCTACTAGTAAATAGACATCTACTTTCGTAAACATTTACATTTTATTACACTTATGTTTATTTAATACAAGTTATATGTCAAAGATTATATGGACTATGATAAGTTTAAGTCAATAAATATGCAATAAAGTTAGCGAAGAAGCGATATTTATCAAGTTAAATTATTTATAACTTAACTTACTAATCCGCGCGGTTTCGCTCGATAGATAGGTAACATAGAGTAATTTTTTTTTTTATTTGGACAACCAACATTTTTTATGAGCACAAATATAATTCTTCATTTTTCAATAGATTTTTCGACTATCGTGACATATGTCTAAATCAAATTATAATTCTACTTTAAAACAGCACTTAGCTTTATTGAGTTTTAAGGGTGAGCAAGTGTACTACACTACTCACAACACAAGGGACTTAACATAATATTGGAGCATTGAGAATGTCTATTGGAGATGGTGACCCCTTACCAGCAGGTGGTCCCTATAGCAGCCCAGCTACTTGTTTTAAATACAAAAAAAATAATGGTCAAACTTTACCAACGGATGGATTGTGCACCGCCGGTTCGAGATAATATATACAAACCAAATCAGTTATATATGCTATAGAAAGTATGACTGAAGGCAATCGGCAATACTTTTGGCAGAAATTACGGTAAATTACGATAATTACTAGTTTTGCCCAAAAGAGGTTAGTTAGTTTTACATTTAATTCAATACTTTACAGTATCACGATTCAAATGTGCTTTTATGAGCCTACTTGAAATAATATTGGGATATTGATTTTGATTTTTTAGAGAGGCTAAAAGCAATATTCACTAACTATTTCCTTCAGAAGTTTCTCTCTTCGGCAACGGTTTTCTTAGTCTTAAAAGATCTACCCTAACTTATCCTAGATGTTGTATCGTTTTGGTAGAAAATCTTTCCAATCACCATGCTAATTTTAACAGTAGAAGTGTTGAGCTTGTTCAGCAGTGTAATATACAAAACCAGATTAAAATTAATATTTTAGTTATCAAACGAAAACTATGACGACAATGGTTAAGCAGGACGACGTCCATTAAGGGGACTAGATGAGCTAAATGCAAGTTTTATAATGCAAAAAAGTATAAGATCCGATGCAGTAAACCAAATGAAAAAAATATATGATAATCTTCAGGATACATGCTAGTTATTAGCTATTTTGAAAACATGATGTAATTAATTTGGTACGATAGAAAAAAATCACAAAGTTACCTCTAAAAAAATCTTTTAATAAATAAAAACTATACTTATATACATTCAATAATTCTGGTTTTTTGTCAGATTATTCTACAAGCAATATATTATTTAACCTCTGCGTCACTTTTTTAATAACTTCAATAGATTTTTTTTTAAATCAGATATTCTTATTTTCGAACAAAATTCGTACGCATGTGTGCGTAAACGCCGTGTACAGACATTGCCGGCCGAGGCCTGATGCTATACAGACGTGTCGATCTTTTCGTTACGAGCCTCATTACGTAACGAAATATTTTTTTGTAATTTTAATTGTAAATTCATTGTTTCATGTTTTCTTATAATAAATATTATTCTTTCTTGTAGATAAATATATTAAGTTAAAATAATGTAGTAGTAATTAGGCATTTGTTTTTTATTATATTATTTGTCATAAATTTTAATTGTGTAAATATGGGAAATGAAGTGAAACGCGTGAGGAAAACTAAAAAACGTTTATATAAATTAAGCGCCGAACATACTTATGAACAATATTAAAAGGTAAGAGTATTTTTTTAGTAAACATATTTTTTTTTTTATAAATTATGAATATTGAAAACATCTATTAGAAAAAATGTGCAATCAGTTCGCATAGAATCAGATTTTTCGAGCTGTTCTTCAAATATTATGATAGAGTATTTGGTGAAAGTAAGGATACAATCAATTGAGACTGACTACCTTCGATCCCCATGATCTCGAAGCAATTTGATATTTTTCATAAATAGTACTATGGGGCATATTTAGATACATATTTTTTAAATACATAATTTTATAATTAATAAAAATATAATTACTAACATATATTTATTTTTTACAGAATAAAGAAAGTCGAAAACAATAACACGGAAGCTATTTATATTGCGTAAGAGTTTAATTTTATCGATTTTGTTTATAATAGAATTAAAGTTATCTATGAACTAATTTTAATAATAAAAAAAATAATGTAATTGTTGTGAACCAGAGAACTAGAATATTTAGAAGTGTCATTTGTACGTAATTCAAAAATTGTAATTTTTAGTAACGTCCGCCATATTAGATTGAAAATGGAAGCAATTCATGAATCGTGGATTGTCATCGAGACTAAATATGTGTGCCAACTTTCAGCTCCATAGCTTCAATGGAAGTAGGTGTAATATTGATTGCAAGATTTCAGGACATACGTACATACATTCATACATACAAGTGAAATTAAATAAAATATTTTAATAAAAAAATTAACACTAAATGTTTTTTTTTTTGTAGTACCAAATCCAAATATTTTAAGTTTAATTAAATCAGTTTTATTATTTAATCATTTTCGAATAACAGTCCAAAGCAAAACAAATAATTCTAATATCCTATCTATTTTTATGAGATTTATAATTAAACCTAGTATGATTAACCTAGTTAACCAATGATTCAACCAAATCGACTTGACGACATTTTTTTCTTGTAAATATTTAGATGTTTTTGTTTTAATTGAATTTTTTTTTTTTTTGTGAACCGATATTAATAAAACGAACAAACACTACGCTATATGTTACCCCACGGTTACTACACTACAGGTTTCCAACACTTACGATTTTATTATATAAATAGATTATCAAACTTTTATAAAATATTAAAAATTGGTATGTTTTAATATTTAGTATAAGAACTAATTGTGGTAGGTATAATAATATAAATAAAAGAAAAAAAGGTTAAAACTAACTGTCTATTTTATTGTGTACAAAATATAAATAAAAATATTGTAAGTTTAATTGAATCAGTTTTTTTTATAATCATTCGTTAACTAACATCGAAAGAAATAAAAACAATTCTGTTGTCCTATCTATTTTTTATGAGATTTATGATTGATCTTACTTCGCTCGGTTTGGCGCCATCTATTAGAATATTTGGGCGTAACCTCGTTACCTCGCTTAACCCTTAGTTCACGGGCTTGCCGTTTTTGTCGATTTTGTAAGTGTGAGCGTGCGATTCTCAAGGGCACTTAGCTCTTGTAGTCCCCTTAACGCTTTCGCTTGTACGGTGTAAAAAACTCGCCAATGAGGGACTTGTCTTGGACCATAGGTCTCTTAGACATCTCTTAAAAATATTTTTTATCCCCACAAAAAATGAGGGAGATGGCTAAAAAACTGCTTCTACCCGGTGCTTTTTGTGATTAAAACGTCACTGATGTAAATATTTCTGCGAATAGTCAATTTGGTTACGGATAAAGATTAAAGTCCGAAGTTATCAAGTTGCTATATAATCTCTTATATATCTAATTCAAACGTTATACGAGGATTATATAAGAAATATCAAATCAAAATATATTAAAAAGCGAAATAGCAAATTATTTTTGTATAATTAAACAAAACATATATAAGTAATTTCGCGAAAGAATGGACGTGTTTGTTTATACGATTTATGTATGTTTAAAGATCTTGGAAAGATTATGAATACATTTTTTATCATATCTCATTAACACCTAATTAGTTATCTCGGTAAAAAATAATATTAATTAATTATATTAATTATAAGTATCAATAACATACAGCTCGTATTAAAATCCATCCTAGTCATTATAATTTTTTTCTTGTGATCACGAAAAACAGATTCAATTAAAAACAAAGTTAGATTTACGGGTAAGTAAGCAGAGGGGTCTTATTTATTAGTATTTTTGTTCCAAATAAATAAAACATATTCAATATTTTTAACTCCTAATATATATTTTATTATATTCTTTTAATTATTTATAAAAAAATATTAGCAAATATAATATGTCGATACAGTACTACAAGAGTTATACAAATTGTGTTTACTCGTAGGAATTTGGGTGGTTTAAAAAAAATCTATTATGACACTCTTGTGGAAGCCCGGGGCTGCAATTGTTTAAAACCAGCCCTCTTTATTAAATTAAGCCATCATTATATCGCCGTGTGCTTCCAGCGTAAAGCCAAACCACCTGGCCCTGTGGATTTCATAAGAGACGGCTAAAGATATTCTTTGCGGTACTAAAACAAAATTGAAATAATCCAATTACTTATTTATTAAACCGATCAGAGGTATAAATTCAGGAATTAGAAAGCACGCCCTATATCCACAAGACCAATAAATAAAAACAAGATACTAAAACAATGGGCGACGAAATAGTTCAATGAACCCGATTGTTGATACAATTACAAACAGTCCAACTAATTTTATATGTTAACATTTATATTATGTTATTATCAATCGACATAATATTATATTCGTATTTTTCGTTGTATCATCGATAACCTCATTATCAGTTATAAAAAATAATAGCCTTCGTATCTAATATCAACAATAAATATAATTTACAATAAATAGAGAATCGTTATATCATAAAAAGTTTTATATGTTCTATATTTTGTAATAAATGTCGTAGTTCTACGTCCGTTTAATATAAAACGTTTAAAAAAAAAAAACAGTCATGCGTAGTAGTGTTCACACATTAACAATTTTTCATGCAATTTAAATAAAATGTAAGTTGAATTAAGAATTGAAGATTATATTATTTTTATACATATAAATAAACTAGCTTCGGCCCGCGTATGGCCCTGTCTTTTCCGCACCCCGGATAATGTGTTCGCAAAATGTCATGATCACTTGAGTGGTTAATACGTAAAACGTAACAAACGGTTAAAAAAACTCAGAATTCATTTAATAATATTAATTATTTTAGGATATATTTTTTATTTCGTTTTATATTCTAAAAAAAATTAAAGGCGTTCTCAAAATTATTTCTTATTGTAATCGTTATCGTGACAAAACAATTTATGACATTTTTTAGGAATAATACCAACTGATAGCAATAAATTCGAGTAGGTAATGATAAATATAATAATATACGATATGCGGTTGGCTCGCGACCCCCTAAAGGATACCCCCTATATCACATTCAGTATTTTAGTTTCCAAAATTAAATCTAATCAAATTTTTTTAACATGTAAACACTCACATCTTTGTAGGGAAATTTGTTGCCTGATGTAAATATTTATTATTGCATAATTATTACGATCTTAGTCAACTGAGAAATATGAATATTTAAACTACCTCTACAATATTTCATCATCATCATCCTCCTGCCCTTATCCCAATTTTACTTGGGGTCGGCGCAGCATGTCTGCTTCTTCCATACTTCTCTGTCGGACGTCATCTCACAAGTAACATTCTTTCTAACCATAACGTCTTTCACACAATCCATCCATCGTTTCTTGGGTCGTCCCCTACCTCTATATCCATCCACATCCATTCTCAAAACCTTTCTAATATTTATCGTTCGTAAAAATACTGTTATTAAATATGGCAAGACACATAAGTTGAATTCGATTTCGTTCAATGTACGTGTTATTCAAATCTTAAATTATTCATTAATACATTACATAGCTTAATATGTCCATCATGGTGACCTGTGCGCCGTATAAATAAATTTGTGAATCAATATAGAAATCACATGACTCTAAATAATTAGAAAGAGTTCATACTTCACTCATACAAATTAGCAACGACATTATTAAGAGAACATTTTAATAACAACCGAAAAAATCAACAGACACTTTTTTGACCGTGTATGATGTATTTAAAAATTATCCGATGGGCCCAAAATTTTCTCGTATAAGTTTTACCTATATTGGTTTAAATATTTTGCTATTTTTTTATAGTATAGGTTGGCATGCGGGCTATTGCGCAACCTGATGGTAAGTGGTAGACATTAGTCTTTGGGCGGTGACGACCACTATTAAGAAGACCGCGCTGTAAGAAATATTAAAGATTCCCTATGACTTCCTCGTAGTAGTTAGACTGGTTCAGACCAGAACACCATAATACTAATTATTTCTGTTAAGCGATTTATTTAGTTAAGTCATTACAAAGAAAAAGTATCCTCATTTGCTTGTGAAGTATTGCAGAGGTATCATTTTATTTAAATTTTATGCCTCGTGCTATTGTTAATCGCTTGTTTATTTCTATTATTTAATATTGTGGATATTAACTAGTATCTTGCGTTCTATAATTATCTGTCATTATGTAAAATTGCAATTATTCATGTATTATAAATTGTTTATTTAAATGAGATAGAGATACTTTTATAGAACAAAATGTATAAACAATTGACGTATAATAAATAATGACGTTGTTTATTTTTAATAACTCTGTGACACACTGCAGGCAACGATCGAAAAGTGTACGAAAATTTAGACAGACCCGGTGCCAAGTTAATTTTGTTTCCTTCTGTTATTTTATTCGCTACATTTTCTTAAAAACGAAGCGAAATATACAAAATTTCTTTTTTTAGATTGTCAACTGACTCTAAATGCTCAATACTCAATACAACACTACTTTTTGAAAGAGACGTGATTAGTTTTAGAAAATCAGAAAGGCAGTGTCTTAAATTTTTTACACAACAGTCCTTTTGATATGCAAGTTTAAATTTATATTTGACGTAACTTTTTGTGATGACGATTCAAAAGTGCTTGTACAAAAAGCCTACTTGAAAAAAGTATATTTTGATTTTGACTTTTTGACATTACTAGGAAAACATGGTTCATATTCGTTGATTGTAAAAGTTTGACTGTTAATCGTTTTATTTGCTTAGTCATATAATTAGTGCTACAGAAGTAAATAATAGAGATATTAAAGGTTCGTTATCCTCTCTAAGGCGAAATATACAAACAGAATTTTAAAAATTTTTTCAAAGATTAAAATAAATCAAGCGATAACAAATAATAGATATCTAACGCTCGCATACACGTGGGTCAAAACAAGTTACAAATCATTTCGATAATCAAATATTACATTAAACTTGACAATTTTTTAGAATATAACTTTATTTATTTTTTATTTAATCGAAATTCTACCATAACTAAAATTAGTTTCACTTAAAACGCGTGTTAAAGTTAAGCGCACTTATTTTTAATCTATAAATTTATTACGCATCTTTGTAAAATGTGAATGATTTGAAAATATTAAAGGACAGTGAGATTTTGTAATTCATAGATAAAAATTTAGAAAAAAAAGAAATCTGAATGTGAAAATTCTAACATGAGTACTTTTTCTTTATTATATATATATATTAAAAAGCAAAAGTAAATCTGTGAAGTGCTATTTTAAAAAAATCGATAAAATACCATTTTGAAATTGATATTCCTTTCATAAATGAAGCGCAACAATATAATTTGACACTATGACACTAAAACCATCGAAATCACTACTAAATAAACCATCCACTACTACGATTTAAACTCACGCACAAAAAAACAATCACCAAACATAATAAAACTTTTTTGTTAAACCTCCTTTTCACTTAGAACTCCGCCAATTTTCTTAATAATCTTAAATTATTTTGACGTTTGTTTTTTTTAATAAGCATGAGACATACCGATGCCGGCGATGATGTATTGCCGCCAGAGCTGCCCGCCCTCCATTCTGAACGTTTGTTGGTTGACTGGTGTGCCGGTGTCGACCGGATCGTAAGCGTAATTCCTATCTGCCATATGTGACGTCACGACGTCTTAGGTTGGCGTGCGAACGCCCCAAGTCTGTAAAAAAAAGTTTTTCTATCATTACAAATTAACAAAAAAAAGTTTTTCTATCATTACAAATTAACAAAAAAAAGTTTTTTAATTTAACAAAATTACGCAATTGTGTTTGTCAGTCCAAATTAATCAAGAGTTTATATTACAGGGACTGAAACTAATTCTTGATCGGGTTTTACCACTCTACATTTATTTTAATCTTAATTATTTTTAATAAGACAATTATATATTACAATCTGCTGCATGTCCATTGTCATTAATTCGATATATAACTGTGTAATTATATCACATGAAACAACAGCATTTGTACGTGAAACAATTAAAACCTTCCTTAATCTTGCTACTATCAAAAGCATAGTTGTCATATTATTGTTATTATTTTAATTTATTTTCATTAGGACAACCAACAGTAGATACAATATCACATCCAAAATAAAAAATGACATATCAAAATTATCTCGGCAAAAGTTCTACTACTTACAGGTAGTAAACATAAGCATAATAATTAAAAATAAGAAATACAATACATTTTTTAAACTATTATATAATAAATAATAATTAATAAGATAAACCATATGATTAGAATTGGGCACAAATGAAATTCTTTATTTTTCGATTGAACTGAGGTCGACTATCGTGACATATGTCTATCTTTTACTTTAATACTGATGGTGATGTATAACAATGATAATTTCGATATGATGGAATTCCTACCTAGTTGCGTTTTATATAATCTGGTATAAAAGAAATGGCTCATATTACGGGATTTAATGGGACGTTTACATATAATTTTGATAAAAATATAAATAAATAAATAAAAATAAATATAATTTATAACTAATCCGATTTAAATTACTTGTTCTATCGAATAATACTTGACATGTTTCTTTACTGGCAATACGAAATAAGTATAATTAGGAATTGACAAGGATATAAAAAGTAATTGAAATCGTTTTTTTTTAATTTATAACTGTAAATGGTGACAAAGGGTAACTACTTCCTTGCCGGTTATTTTCGACATAATCTACATATATTCCGGATCGCTGGTTGCTCCATTTAAGTAAAAAATTACACGAAGATTCAAAGGTGCTTTAGTGGACGTAATTGAATAAAGAATATTTTGATTTTGATTTTTGATCTAACTAATTATTAACACATTAGTAGTTTCATATTACGAAATCTGTTTGAAACACGATCAAAATATATTTTTTGGCTTTACAGAAATCGGCCTTTATTGTGAATGACCTTAGAAATAATAATGATAACGATCTTTAAATATGTTTGTAATTTTTTGCTTCTGATGAAAACTGCTCCGTTATTAAAACAACTGTTCAAATAAAATAATAGGTTAATGTTATCATTAATTAAATACTTATTATTTAATAAAAGAAGAAAAATATACGTTATATATCATCTCATCAGTAATCAATAAGCTGGTAATGTTATTTTAAGTCTGTAAATGTCTATGAAGGTTTTATTATAATTAAATATTCATAATTACCATAAAGAAATAACTCAAGGATATGACAACATAGCTGTTTAATACCTACATTAAGACAGGCAGCTAGTAAATGTGCCATCAGTGAGTAAGGAAGCCCCCCCCTCTTCTTTTTACGAGACGGCTTAGACCACGCTACTCTGATATGGGTTACTAAAAATACACATAGCTCCGTCTTAAGTACAACAAGCGCACGAGTGCAAGCAGTACACTGGCAATCTTCCCTTCCTCCAAAAAAAAATTTAGAGGACCAAGATTTGAGCATCATCGGCTGTCCCGAATCCGGGGGCTTCACAACACGCGGCGCCCTGGTTTTTTACACCCTTTGTACCCTGGATTAAGACGAATCTACCATTTTGCCAAAATGTGTGGAAATAAAAATAAAACAAATTAGTGTGCGCCCACGTGTTGTATGGTTATAAGTTTTAGGTATAAGAAAGGGGCATAGGGTACCTAACACTATTTACACGCGACCAAAGCCCCACGCATAAGCAATATATTACTTTTATGAACAAAATGCCACGTTATATGACTTCGTTACTTGTTTAGTAAGAAGTAAGACAATCATTTGTAGCCATTTAGTCGAGTTTAATTAAGTTAAGTAAGCTGCTAGGTACAAATTACAAGGGAAATATAACAATATATCGAACGCCCATGTGGCTAATATGTATATTGAACATTTAAATAGGGATATCAATTCAAGAGTCGAGGCAGCCCAGTTGTTAGAACATGATTTCTAATTGAACATTGCAGTTTTAAGCCCTGGCTGGTGACTAAATTTTCACGAAATTTTGTAACGTATTTATATCCGTAATTGTATCCAGATGGAGTATAATGTTTTCAGGGTTCATATAAGTACATGAGTTTCTTTATAACACCATTAGTTTTAAACCCGAACAGATTTAAATACATCTATCGTATAGTATCGTTAAAATTCTTATCCCCGAGTGACTGCGTATAAATTAACGAGTTCAATGATGAAGTCGTGTTTTTCTAATGTTTAAGGATAAAATAATATTTTATATACTTATTAAATCAACGTTCACTAACCATCAGCTTGTAATTCACGTTATTTTTCTTACTATTTATCAAAAACTACGTCAACATTTTTCATAGTCCGTTAGGATCACATTTTTTCTTCCTACTTTAATTGTAGATCAATGAATTAAAATGTTATAACGAATCTCTATATTAATTATTCGTATTGATTTAAATTATTGTTTTAACATTTAAAAGAACAAATCATTCGTATTTAATTTACCTGCGTTTTTGCACACATGTGATTTTCCGGATTTAAAGTGTCATGATGGAAATCACTCTCTGACTTATAAGTTAAAATCTCTATCAAGAACTCTTGATACTCCGTTTTTTGTTAGTAAATTAACAAAGTTACTTTCGTGATTATGAATGTTAATAAGGAAAAGGCAAAGGCATCCCCCTTTTTGGGACATTTAATCATAGTTGAAATTTGTGATTTCTCTTATATTTTATTATATAGAATTGTTCGCAAACGCATCTGTGATAGAAATATATATGTTCTGAGAATATTAATAATAATTTTCTTAAGCAGTTCTGGCTATTTATGTAATTGACAACAATATATTATATAGTATGTACTTGGATATTAAAAAGTCATTTAGACAGTTTATCTTTGTTTATCTGTGCAAATTACAAATTGTAATAAGGCGGTCTATACATGTTTGTTTATTTTTTAACTCATTTCATTGTTCAAGACTATTAAGTAGTAGTTTACATTTTTTTATAACTATTGTGTAATTAAAAAACTAATGTTTTTTATAACTTTTTTTAAGTTACAATAGGCAGATGTAATTGATGGTAAGCAAACAACACCGTTCGTAGACATTGGTACGCTACGAAATATTAACCGGTCCTTACAGCGTGAATGTAACACCAAACTTGGAAAATAAGATGTTATGTCCCTGTAGTTAAGCTGGCTTACGCATCCTTCAAGCCAAATGTATAAAGAATACTAGCAAGTAACCCATTTTTCACACACCAATTGTCATAACCATCATCTTGCAGGAAAACCGATAAATCCTACTAGAAAGGAAAACAATAACTCGACAATTTTAATAATCTTGTACTCAGTGATATGCCTTATTTAATATAACATTTAAATTTAGGAATAGGCACAGTTATTAAGAGTCTGCGGGATGTTACGGAAACAATTACATAACCCCGAATCTATCGACTTTCCGGGCTCGGATACGCGGTGTTATAAGTTTATCTTTATTTCTCGACATAAATAAACAGATAATTATTATATTCAAATAATATATAATACCAATTTCCGCTATTTACCAAAAAATATGATATAAACGATAGCATATAATCTATAGTTAGATTATAGATCTATAATGCGAAAATAACTCTGTTACCTCTTCACGATTAAACTACTGAACCGATTTAGATGGAATTTGGTTTGGAGATAGTTTGAGTTCCGGGAAAGGACACAGGCTATACTTTTTTTTTAATCACGCCTGGATTGGGTCATTGTGTTAGTGTGTTATGGGTACTAAAAGTTTTATAAATTACGCGCTTTTCTCTACTGTAATATGCATTACTATAAGTATTTGAAACGGGATATTTACCATGTTTTTTTATTTTTATTCGGTGGAGCTCGATATTTCGACTAATACGAATGTCTTGTTCGTTGTATTGTTAGAAATAACCATGTTAATTTAAAATCTTATATAATATGCATGTATTGTACATTTAAACATTCCTCTTAAATCACTCTGCTTATTGATGAAAATCGCATTAAAATCCGTTACGTAGTTTAAAAGATCTAACGGCGGGAAGCGACCTTGTTTTATACTATGTAGAGATGTATAGGCAAAGACAAATGAAAAATATCTTTTTCTCCCCTTTTTCTCAATCGATTTTTTTTTTTTAATTAGACGGACTTCATCGTTATCAATAAAACAAATAAATGACGGTAAAAATGAAAATTTACATAAGTCTTCCTCAAGTTTTCAATAACGATTATTGTCAAATTTCGACCAATCAGCGAACTAAATAATACAATAACCATTATTTCGACCAATCAGCGAACTCTAGTCTAAATAATACAATAACCATTATAGACATCAGAGTTTCACGATAAGGATCTGATTTTTTATTTAGATGTTACGGAACACAGAAAGGATCACTATAAGTCCTTGCAATACACGAGTCTGATTATCATGCAATCGTTTACGTTAAGCAATATTTAAAATAAAAAATAACGCAGCGATACAATAGACTATATATCAATTAAATGGCTATAAAAATATGTTGTCTTGTAATGGTCTCCCGGAAGCTATTCAGACGAGACAAACTATTACAGATCTTCTATGCAGATGTGAGAAGGATAGTGCGTTTGCATATTTTAATAGTTTCATGGTATTACTTTGTTTAACGATAGACAGTCCAATTTATTGCAGTAACTTAGTTCAGTGGTTACACACGTGTATCAAAATCAAAATATACTTTATTCAAGTAGGCTTTTACAAGCTATTTTGAAACGTCATTTAACAAACTATGTTTGTATATTAAGTGAAGCTAGCACCGTTTCGAAATGCAGAAGAACCGGCATGAGACTCAGCAGTTTCTGTTTAATCCGAAATTCAATCCGGGTTCAAATATAATCAATGAATTGATTGACCCTGAATTAGATAATTTGAAATATTTTTTTGGTGGTGAAGGTTTACCTTAATTCTATATAAATTGAGTGGAAACATTTTATAGGGGAAAATCTGTCACATATATATCCACCAAGCTACGTTAAAGAAGCATTGTGGATTAAAGTTCCATATCTTCTCAAAAGAAGATAATATAATGAAAATGCATCATTTACCTTTAATTATCCGATAAATACATTTGCTTTGCAGGACCTGAGGGACGGTTTACAAGAGCTGTACATATTCAAAGGCATTTTGAGGTAATTTTCTAAAAAATATAACCAATTAATTGAAAAAAAAGAGCGGACCGGCTATGATTTCGGCCAGAATAATAAAAATATGATACAATAGTGATACGAAATTAATGAATGAAATTAAAAGTAAAAAAAGACTTGAATCGACACACATAACACGTGTACAAAAGTTCATGGCGTAAATTGCAATCAGGAAATACGACACTGACATAAACGTCATTAGTGATGTCCTGTTTCCGTATTACTTCCTAGAGTGTTTGTGTTTTCTGCACAATTTTCCTACAGGAAAACTCTATCGATATAATACTCATTGGTATAATGTTAAGTGTTAATTAATACTTAAGGATACATATTATATATGAATAGAAATATGACGCAGAGGAAATTTAATCCACGTCTTCTATATGTGACTCTTCCATTTTTGATGATGCAAGGAAAACCCTGGACCATTCTCAAGACTGCAAAAAATTCTAGACTATTGTTCCTGATTTCATAATATGAGCAATAAAAATGAATACATCGAAGTACTCCCTAAGGGTATTAAATAGGGAGTAAATGTTTGTTTTGAGAGCCGAGATGGCCCAGTGTCTAGAACGCGTGCATCTTAACCGATTGCGGGTTCAAATCCAGGCAAGAACGACTGAATTTTCATGTACTTAATTTATGTATTTATCTTCTCGTGCGGAAACCTGCATGTGTCTAATTTCAACGAAATTCTGCCACATGTGTAACCAACCCGCATTGGAGCAGCGTGGTGGAATATGCTACAAACCTTCTCCTCAAAGGGAGAGGAGGCCTAGGCCCAGCAGTGGAAAATTTACAGGCGGTTAATGTTATGTAAATATTTGTATGGATGTTCGTAGTTTTTGGTCAATCAGGTTTAAAAAAAATGACTAGTTCTTTCACTAAGAGGGTAAGATTAGAGATTAATTTTATTTACTTAAGCATATCTCGAGCTTTACGTAACGCTGCATTAACAGATTATTTGCAATCGTAATTTATGTTATCAGCAAGCTACATTAATTCACGTGGGGTCAACGTGCATAAATGTAACCTTTGAGTTTCAGACCGGTTTTTCTCGGTAAAATCTCGGTATAATTCCAAGCCGTAAGTTACCCACAATATTAAACTATAAAACGATTCAAATGTAATGCAAGAGTCTACTCGAGTAACGTATGTTTACTTGGTAGGGCTTTATGCAAGCTAGGTTCGTTTTGTGGGTGAGTTCGCCGGTGTTACTACAGGCATCACATTTTTGCTCCCAATGTTGACCTATTTGGGTATTACAAGGCTAATGTCTTTGAGCTATGGTGACCATTTATTATCAGATGGCCCATTTGCCCGTCCGCCTACCGATATTATAATAAGTATATTTTGATTATAAATAAATTTTAGAAAAATAATGAAATCCAAAAGTAGAAGTTGCGTGGTCTCTTTTGTATATGTTAACTAATTCTATACTGTTAGCAATCGGTATAGAGTACATAATCAGAGAAAATCATTCAATTCTGCCAACATTTAAAAAAATTGAATAATTTTTAAGAGGTCGCTGATAGAAGACCATATCAAGCTTTCAAAAATAATTTCGTATAGAAGTTCTTGGTACTACCAAGACCCTATACTTTTTCCATGAACATTGGAAATTTAATTGGCATTACGTATTATCTTTCTATTATTTACGGTGCCAGTGTTAAAATGCATGCTGTATAAGGGTAGTATAGATATCGAGAGGCGGTACCTATTAAAGCAAACAAGGTCAGCTTTGGTCTTTGGTCTTTCCTGTTATCATCATATTATAATGTATCAATTTAGTGCTTAATTACTTGATAAAATTAATTGCTTGTATTAAACAGTCTGTACCCCGTGACTCCTTTAGTGTATTTTTTCATAAATTCTGAATTAATTTGTGTTCAAAATAATTAGTACTCATAGATTCCTAAATCCGAATCCTATTGTAATCGGCAGGCTAAAATATATATTGACGTTATTGCTATGAAAATATTAACAGGCGTTTAATTTATTACGTTACGATGTCAAATTAATAGACCGGTAATCTATTTAAATATTTTTTTATCATATCATATCATGTAAAACTTAAATGTCAATATAGAGTTACTACAATGAAAATCGGTTGACAATCAGAGGAGAAAAAATATTGAACTGTATTTATTTGCCTATTTGTATAGTCGACCCGACATATTACTGGCGAAATAGGAGTTTAATTTATTTTATTATATCAAACAATCTAGCGCCAATTCCCAATCCAATTTAAACTTTCCCGGGAACTTACACGAACGCACCCATAGAATTTCATCAAAATCAGTCGAGCCATTTACAGAAGACATACTTAACATTAATAAGAAAAACCAATTATCTATACTAGGTATTCTGTGGAACCAATGACCACATTCTAAAAAAAAATACCATTGGCAGACAGCTGAATTAATCCTAAATTACTTAGGTACAAATTATATGAATTTCATAACATTAGCTTTTACTAAATTGCAACCACGCGAAGCCTGGGCGTGTTGCTAGTTAAAAATAATAATAATAATATTCGTACCCTCTCAATGTAGCTTATTACAATGGGCTAGTTGTAAGTGCTTTTTCAGTCGAGGGGCGATTGTTTCAACATGATTACAATTTGTTTATCGTGTACTAGAAACATTTCCAACATGTCAATACCAAAGCCAAGGACTCGCTTAGACATCTACCAGTGACATACCTTACTATGGTAATCTATATATATAATAATTGGAGTGTCTGTTTGTAATATTAAAATAACCGCTTTTTACTAAATGCATATGTATGTATACATGTATTTTTATCTTTCTGTCTGTCTGTCTGTTTGTTTGTTCCGGCTATTTTCTGTAACGGCTGGACCAAATATGACGGGTCTTTCACTGGCAGATAGTTGATGTAATAAGGAGTAACTTAGGTTACAACAATAACTTTTTTGTTCAATTTAAACGCGCACGGAGTTGCGAGCACAACTGGGCTTATATATTAATAGTGTAAGCTGCTTATTGTGCCAGGGATTATGGGAGCTGCACATATAAAATCGGTTATGGTCTCATTTTGAAGACCTCCAGCCGTAGTTTAGATTTAACAAAGACTTAATTTTAGAAAAAATTAGAAATTAGGAAAAAATTACTGGCCACGTAGAGAGCGGCGCTATGACTGTATAAAAAAAACGAAATTAAATAAAAAAAGCCTGTCATAGGTTTCGAAATTTGTAAAAATCTTTTGAATATACGTTAATAAAGTTTCGAGGGCGACCTACTAGTAGGGTAATTTATGAATACTCTTATTTACCAAGTGGGCGACTTTCGATCAATGGTAATTTCGCGAAACAAATGAATTAAAATTATGAAACTACTGAGTTTGTTGTTGAATCTACTCAATGAACCGGAGGTAGCTTTACATTTAATTCAACACTCTAACATGACGATTCAAAAATGCTTTTATGAGCCTACTTGAATAAAGAATATTTTTATTTTTATTTGGAATGAACAAGGTAACAATTAAACAATGAAATTAAATAATAAGTTAAACAGCTAACAAAGCGAAACAAGTTTTGCGAGACTTGATTTCGAGCCGATTATAATGCGTTCGCAACTTCAAGTAAATGTAATATGTGTGTAGAATATTAACATACATATGTTTTCCATTAATATTATGTTTACATTGTATGCAATAACCATGTAAATATAATCAATAAACACGTATTACATTATAGCTAGGCTCGTACTACTGGTTATAAAAACTCATACCTTATTAAGTTTCAATGTTGACTCTAGATAAAATTAAGAATTATAACTAGTAAAAACTAAAGTATAAAAAAAAAAAAAAAAAATTAAATTAAATCATACCGGTTAGAAATCCATCAAGATCTACGTCTTCGTCAATGTTTAAGTAAAATAAAAATAAAAAAAAAAAAAATTGAATAACTATCTATCTTTCAGTTGAAGTGTTATGTACGGTAGTTGGTTCGATAAATAATTGCTAAGTAGAATCGAATCCAATCTTACAATATTTAATCTAATCTTGCTCTCAAATCAGGATGGTGGGTTGATATGTTATCCTTGATGCTACTTGTTCTTTGAAACTGATTTGTACTTGATAAAATATATTCAAGTTTAAATTAACAAATCAAATACTGTTGCTTTTTTCGACGTGAAATAAAATTGTATCACATGACGTCGTTGCTTTTTTTTTTTAATTCTTTCAACGCACTGAGCAATGAATATACATTTTAAGATATTATGACCAAATTTTATTGTGGTATCCGTACCTATAGATAAAAGTATTGATCTTTATATTTCCATTTCATAAATCAAATATATTTAAAAAATAAAACAGTTAGTCAAAACGAAACTCTGAAAATTTCAATAATAAAAAAACCCGGAATTGCCATTTGACTATGAAATGGCACATATCATTATTCCATGGGGTAATAATTTTTGCAATATGCAGAGCAGTTAGGCAAGTTTATCTAAGTTCGTGAGAAATACCAACAAGTAACAAGTCTATTTGACAATAAAACGAATATGTATATCATGAATAAAAATGTCTTTGATAACAGATTTGTTATGTCATACTTTATTGAAAACAATTTATCAACAACGTCTGACAAAATCTAGAAAAAAGCAAAGACATGTTTAAGTACTCTGTTGTTGTAAATGTAGATAAGTTCATAAATATATCTTTGTAGTGATATATATGTACTTCAATTATTTTGATGGCTAGATAGAGTACAGATTTGTAAAACTATATATTTCTTACAAACAAAAGATAAATAGAAACGACTTGATTTTTCAATCATATTTTACATATTTATCTAGGATTAAGACTTACTTAAAGTGTTATTATAAATGTATTTGAATAAAGCCCGATAAGGATTAAAATTATATTTATTATCTATGTAATTATTTATGTAAGCTTAAATAATAAATATATAATATCCCGAATTACTACCCTTACTTGTTACAACACCGGTTAGTTTTGTGACATAAATAACCTAGAATTACGATCGAATAATATAATATATAACATATATATTATATAAGAGTGAAACTCACTGATTAATCAGAAAATCCCAGAAACTAGTCCTACAAACTTGTAATTTGGCAGGTAGGTTCCTTATAGGGTGTGGAAATCCGCTAAGAACGGATTTTACGAAACTCCAACCCTAAGGGAGTAAAACGGGGGTTTGAAATTTGTATTTAATAAATTTCGCGCGGTTAAAACCGCAGGTTCAGGTAGTATATTACAATATGCTGCTGGCATTCTTAATGTAATAACTGTATTTAATTTAAATTTGTATATATTGTAGTTCTTAAAGTAAATCCTATGTACTAAAGTACAGCTTGAAAATAAAAGATCTCACTGATTTGAAACATTTCAATTGATGGTTATTATGAGAATTTATTATCAAGTAAAATTTATAAATAAATATGGAGTGCAATAAATTAATATATTGAATATAGATTAATATAGAGCAACCAACTATATAGAGTACGTAACAGGCCCTCACAAGCGAGAGCGGCGGTTAAGGGGGTATGAACACGTCATGCTTCAAGGTATACGAGTCGATGTTACCCCCAAAGCCGCGCCAATAGATGTTTCATAATATAATGTAAGTGGTTTTGGTTAAGTAATCAGTGGTTTTGGGATTCATATCTATACGTGATGAGATTTCGCGCTAATTTTATCTGATAAACAAATACTATATAATACGAGTTGCTTAATAATACGATTTTGTTTCGATTTCTTCCTTAATTATCAATGTTACATTTTATCTCTGGTTTTTGAAATATGCAAGATGGCGAAGGAAACTTATCACTCTTTATTGTAATAATAACAAGATATCTATTTCTATCTTTCGAATAAATGCATCTTATGTTTTGATTAGCAATTAATTACGGTCGACTTGGTCGACCAATGGACAACCTGGTATACCTTATTCTTAAACTAAATTAATGAAAGGCCAACTTATCATGTAGAGCTACCCTGGTGATCAACGGGATCCTTCATATTTCTTATGATAATCGTTATTTGAATCCGGACCTTAGATTATATCGAGAAGAACCAAGAATAATTAATATAGTTTCTCTACTTTTTATAGAATTTTACAAGTTACTTTAAGTGATCGAAATTATAAAAACTAATTCTTAATATTCATTGGAGTACAATTACCGGTATTAATAATATGTGACATTTTCCAAATTGTCAAAAATCTCAATGAAAAAAGTATTTATAAAATTTTAAACGTGGAACACAATTTTTTTTTTAAATGACACCGTTTCTATCGACCGACAAATGTATCACCAAGCTGATAATTTATATGTATTGCTTTTAAATAGGATATTAACAACAGCTACATTACAAAATTAATTGTGACTCATATGTAATTAAAATTGAAAACACTTTTCGTTGAACATATAATATTATGTATTTTTTAATAAAAACTATCAACTTAATCTTTACTTCTACTATTTTTACTTCAAAATTTTAATATTTAATATTTTTAATTTTGAAACATAAAAAATGTTTTCTTACAAAATTAATAAACAATATTAATATTAATTAATTTCAAAATTCTTAAAATAAATACAATAAAAAACAATTAAAACTACTTCTGAACTTCTGGACTAGGTCAATCCTTAAAATGGCGATCAATAATTAATACAGATGACCCTATCGAGGACATACAGACTAGCATAGGAATCCCTTGACCACTGGTACGCAATAATAAAGAAGTTAACTGCCTGCTATGCTTGGCAGAATTTAATTTTATTACAATGGGCACATCAAACTCTGACACATTAACACCGACATACATTGGCACATGTGGTTGATCAAGTTGCAAACATTTTCGAGAGAAGGACCCTTGCCCAACAGTGGGACATGTAATACAGGAAAAACAAATTACAATTGTAATCTTAGGAATAGGTCTAACCAGTTAATAAAATTTTAAGTGAGATAATTTAGGGTATTTAGGCGAGTAAGTGTTGTCGGGATCATTTTAATGTTCTTTTGAAAATATCAATATAATTTTTCAGTTAAAGGCTAAGGGTCTAAGCCTTAATAATCTTTCGAATAAATGCATCTTATGTTTTGATTAGCAATTAATTACGGTCGACTTGGTCGACCAATGGACAACCTGGTATACCTTATTCTTAAACTAAATTAATGAAAGGCCAACTTATCATGTAGAACTACCCTGGTGATCAACGGGATCCTTCATATTTCTTATGATAATCGTTATTTGAATCCGGAACTTAGATTATATCGAGAAGAACCAAGAATAATTAATATAGTTTCTCTACTTTTTATAGAATTTTACAAGTTACTTTAAGTGATCGAAATTATAAAAACTAATTCTTAATATTCATTGGAGTACAATTACCGGTATTAATAATATGTGACATTTTCCAAATTGTCAAAAATCTCAATGAAAAAAGTATTTATAAAATTTTAAACGTGGAACACAATTTTTTTTTAAACGACACCGTTTCTATCGACCGACAAATGTATCACCCAGCTGATAATTTATATGTATTGTTTTTAAATAGGATATTAACAACAGCGACATTACAAAATTAATTGTGACTCATATGTAATTAAAATTGAAAACACTTTTCGTTGAACATATAATATTATATATTTTTTAATAAAAACTATCAACTTAATCTTTACTTCTACTATTTTTACTTTAAAATTTAAATATTTTAAATTTAAAATTTTGAAACATAAAAAATGTTTTCTTACAAAATTAATAAACAATATTAATATTAATTAATTTCAAAATTCTTAAAATAAATTCAACAAAAAACAATTAAAACTAAATAATAAAATTACATTACTTACCTCGTTTTAATAGTAAAACAAATACAGATAAAAAATTAAAATTAAATCACTCACATATAAAATGGAACACACCACAAACCGCACCACGCGATGATCACAGATTAACAGTATGTATATAACAACATGCATTAATAACTATTATGTGATTGATAAGAAGAAAAATTGCTATCTTTCGCGATATACGTATGTGTTAAAGGGGTCCGTCCGTGCGACTCATCGAACAGTTTCATTATTTATTTTAGATAATTTAGCAATGTGTCAGTTTTTATTGGTAATTTTTTATCGCTTCCAATTTCAAATAGCTTTTTATCAGTTTCTACTAATATGGAGTATACAATCGCCTAGTAGAGTCAATGTACTTTTAAGACACACACACACACTTTGGGTGTACCCACATCCTGTATTATTTTTGTATTTTTATTTTTATTATCTTATATTTTGTTTAACTAACTTATTTTTTTTATGGTATAGGCAGACGGTCAAATGGACCACCTGATGGTAAGTGGTCACCACCACCCGTAAACAAAGGCGCATTCTCAAAAATCATTCCTTATAATGTGTCACCAACCTTGGGAACTAATATGTTTTATATAACCGTTGTGCCTGTAGTTACACTGGCTCACTCATCCTTTAACCGGAGCACAACAATACTAAGCACTGCTGTTTGGCGATAGAATATCTGATGAGTGGGTGGTACCTACCCAGACGGGCTCGCACAAAGCCCTACCACTAAAAAAACTGCTTCACAACTTCACGTTTTATTTATGGGACAATGATTATGACTGATGGAACGGCAAATTCGACACGGCCGGAACAAGTTTAGGCAGTTTACGTGCCTTCCGAGGCGTTTCCGGCGGGTTTGTTTAAGGACCAGGACCGGTATCTGTGGCAGCGGTGGTAGCTTTACATTTAATACAATGTATGTGAAACGATGATTCAAAACTCTGCTTGAATTGAAGTTTATTTTGATTTTAACAATATTTATTAATTTTCGAATTATACTGAAACTTACTTAACAACATGTGATTGTTGTTATTTTAGGAAATGATGTCGAATACCCAAAGATAAACTGCAGCTATAAACTAGTCCTTATATTGACAGCGCATTGCCATCTATGGGGCTCTTAGATTCCTTGTTCCTGCTCACTTAACCTTCAAATGGTAATTCAGCAATGAAAGGTATTAGTGTTTGGAGATAAAACAATTAGTGAAGCTGTTATATACACCCCCAACAAGCCCTAAGCCCAGTGCTATTTCCCAATTGATGACTGGTGATATTAACCTAGACGAGCCTGCACAAAGTCCTACTTAGAAGGTTTTACTAATAACATGTTCCCTTGAGCTATTGTCGTACTTACCTCTATTAAAAATCTGACGCTTTAAACGCAAATACCTTAAAAAAAAAACGTAAGAATTAGAAAAAATAACATTTTCCTAATATTTTAAACGTTCGTGTCAATGGAATTTTTCTGCGAATATTTTTTTTACAATTCAAGCAAAACCACAGCTCACGTTGGGTATTAACGGCGATTAAAGAATTTCCATTATTCCGTATAATATTGGCGCCGATTATCTCTTTCTGAAGTGCTAGAACGCTACTTGCTCTTCAAGTTGGATAAAATATAATATTCATGATAACAAAATATAAGATTAATTGCTGACTAGGAACTACGCCCCGTTTGGTATTCATGACTGGAATATTCATAATTTTAACCATGGCCACTCAGAGATATTTATGTCTTTAAGAACATTGATTTGTATATATAGCCATATTAATTATTATCATAGAAAATAAGTATAAGATTTGATATTTGTAAATGGCGGCGGCAATACGGAGAAACTCATAAAGTGGGCACAAACGGCGACTACCAAGACTTCTGGACTAGGTCAATCCTTAAAATGGCGATCAATAATTAATACAGATGACCCCATCGTGGACATACAGACTAGCATAGGAATCCCTTGACCACTGGTACGCAATAATAAAGAAGTTAACTGCCTTGGCTATGCTTGGTAGAATTTAATTTTATTACAATGGGCACATCAAACTCTGACACATTAACACCGAGATGCATTGGAACATGTGGTTGATTAAGTTGCAAACATTTTCGAGAGAAGGACCCTTGCCCAACAGTGGGACATGTAATACAGGAAAAACAAATTACAATTGTAATCTTAGGAATAGGTCTAACCAGTTAATAAAATTTTAAGTGAGAACATTTAGGGTATTTATGGGAGCAATTATTGTCGGGATCATTTTAATGTTCTTCAGAAAATATCAATATAATTTTTCAGTTAAAGGCTAAGGGTCTAAGCCTTAATAATAAGTTAATAACAATGTAGAGAATTGTTAATTCTATCTGTTAGATATACGAGTCTAACAACTGAGTTTGATGGCAGTTCTTCTCGATAGTATACATTCCGCGACGGTGATGTGATACCGATAAAACATACTTGAATAAAGTATATCTCGATAAACAATGTAAAGAATTGTAGGTACAACGTTAATGTCATAACATTTTCAAGATTCGAAAAGCTATTATTAAATAAATTACTAAAAAATGAATTATAGGTATCTTATCGAGTTATTTTTAGTAGTAACCAGAAATTTGGAAGCTTGCAGTGTTTACACTTGCTAAGAGTCCGAAAATGCTATTGCTACAGCGCCTAATTTCTGTCTTGTCGGATTCGCTATCTAATTATACTATGAAATAACACTATATTTCCTGCGTAGTTGGATTGGTCCCTTTAGAATGGACGACGTAGCCCAAACCGGTGGGGACATCATTATGTAATTGTATTGATCCATCTTGCTTTTAGTAAAAATAAACGAACGACTTTATATGTAGTATATCTAATATTCGACTGACCTAGGCTTTAAATACAGATAACATATGGCTTTAAACACAGGTATAATTCCGAAGGTCTAAGGAATACTTATTCTGATGCAAGTTCAAAAAAGATTTTATATAAAAAATGTAGTATTAAGTGTTTCGCGTATTTCGTACACTAAGATCGTATTAGACGGACTGCCCCCCTTGGACTACTATAAATTAAATAATAAATATAAATTGTTTGTATTTTAATAAGAGAATAGGATGCACTTGAAATTTTCCGTACACACTCGTGCCGTATAATATTACCAGGGGAGATGGCAAGTCATTGAGATTTACTGTCATGGCCTTGAATAATAATAATTTGATAAAACGGCCAGACTAAATCGGTCCAATGTCAATTTCTATTATTATTTAAAAATCGTCATCAAGTTTATTTGGGGCCAAGTTTTATGATTTTCTCTTCCATTAATAGCTTTCTCAAGAAATATTATTTTTACACATCTTCCTTCACACAAACTTGAACCAACAAGAGTGGGTGGTTCAAGTTTGTACAAGTCCTAGGAAGCCCTAGCCTAGGAAGGTAAAACACAGTCGTCACTTAGGGTTATTGTGTTCCAGTTTGAAGTATAGTTCCCAAGGTTGGTGTCGTGTTGGCGATGTATAGAACCGTTGAAATTTCTTACGGCGCCAATGTCTATTGGCAGTGGTAACTAGTTGCTATCAGGTGCGCCGTTTTCCAGTCTGGAAATAGACGACACTTGGAGTCTTAACTAATATCGCTCAGATATCTGAGATTTCAAGGCTACACAAGAATTACCAAATTTTCATTTATTTAATTAGTGTTTATTATTAATCTTGTTTTCCGTGCTAAAGAAATCTGCCAGCAACTCGAATTGGAGCGTAAGCTTCAAATCTTCTCTTCAAAAGGTGAGGGGCCAAATTCAAGAAACATTTACAAGCTGTTACTTTACTCCCTGCTCGTCTCACCTCGAGCTCAACTTATGGGACAAGAGTGATCTCGCCTCATCTCCTCACATAACCACTCCTCGCTAGTGGGTATATAACGTTCATTGTCAGCACATATTCATAACGTTATAAGTAGCGTCAATGGAAAACTTCCTCTTACGTAATCACACATTTGATCCACCTCATCACCCCTGATCATGCAACAATATGATACTTCATTCATGTAATCGTATTTCAAGTGTCTCCATGACAGACCGAATAAATTGGAAAATTACTTGGCCTTACGATGCGCATGCGTTATGATGAAACCTCTTCTAGTTATCGATGTCTTCATTTACATTTCAAGTGTTTATTCATGTTATTTACCTTAAAAAATATTGTTATACGTACTCGCAATATTGCAAGTGAGTACGCCTTATTACCTTATGCGTAAAGAATATATTATATTAGGCCTGTCTAGCGGATACGTCTTCTTTTATTGCAGTTCTTAAGGACTTATTCAATTAAAAAAAAAAGATTTACCGTAATGTAACCGTAATGATCCTACTAATTTTTTTTTTTTTGTTAATGTCTAAAACTGTTTCTGTTTAGTTATAGTTTAATTTGTTTATATATTATATATTTTTTATCTGTGACGGTTGTTAATTTATATGATTCTTTGTTGGAGATACTAAAAAGAAGTATTTATGCGTGAATGTGAAGTTGCCTATATAGTTGATCCGTTAATGGTGGCAGTTTCCGAAATCAGTCAGCATGATATCAATAATAACTAAACATTATAATAATTCAGCTATGATTATATATTATATTTATTTTATATAATATACAACTGAATTGTGCAAAGGATAAATTATAAATGCATATTAATATATTACAATTACATATATTCAAACTTCTTAGACTTTTGGTTAAATTTTCTCAAAGTTACTAATATACTGGCCGAATAAATAAAAAAGTAACAAAGTCAAATTTCGCTAATGTCAATACTATTATTATAATTAGGCAAAATTGTTAACACAAAATAATTTGGCTAAATTTACAAAAAATGCACAATAGATACGAAAACCTTAAGCTTTTCAAAGTGATCGAACCGCGAGCTTAAAATGGCCTGCCCAATATTGCCCTCGAAGTTGAAGACGGAAGAAATCATAAAAGGGGCCCATGTACTCGGTCCAGGGATAGAGTCAAAGTTTGACGAGCTGAAATGTGAGATACTCCAAAAAATCGAGAAGGAAGTTTCCGACTCCGGTAACGCGAGATTATACATATCACAGAAATACGACGAGCTCAGCAATAAAATACAGTACCTAACAGAACTAGATGCTACCGTTACCGGGTTTAGGAGTGACGTGAAGGCTATCGAGAGACAGATCATTGAATTGGCGACGAGAGTCGATGATATGGAAAAGAGGATCATCTGTAAGGAGTGTCCATCCATATCCTCATCAGCACTTGGAACCCCTAAATAGCATCTGCTAACAATTTGTTCTATGAATGTGTTTGTGGTGTGCATATTTTTTTGATATACAAATTTCAAAGTACAGAAGACTTGACCGTTTTTATTTCTCAAATGATATTTAAATAAAAGCAAATTATAAAAATTATGAAGTTTTTTTTTTGCTAGAATGCAAGAAGCAGGTAGGTATCTTAGTTACCGGTAATCAGCAATAGGCATTGCCATTGTGTCCTTTGCTTGTAATTACACTGTCTCATTCCCAGTTTAAACGAAACAAAAGCAATACAAAGTTTTTATTTGTTGACATATACCCAGTGAGCAAAGGTCAACTCCAAATTAAAAAAAAATGTCCTCAAAAGAACGAAAACTGATTGTGACGTGGTTCGAAAATTAAAAAATAAATGTGTCCGTCACGGATGTCATTATGTTAGATTTTTATAATAAATTTTATTTTTAAATAAAACATTGTTTTTCGCAACAACCATGAAAATAACTTTTAATAATATGGGAGAAATAAAACAATTATGTATTATTATAATTAATCATTTTTATTTAACATTTAGTTAAACTTTAACAATATAACAACCGATTTAAATTATTAATAACATTTTATTGTCACAAAATATAACAAAGTACGCAGATTTAAATATTTATAAAAAGTATCTAATCCAAATTAAAAGCGATTACCTATATCACTAATTTATTGCACATCACATTCAAATACGTCACGAATAAATTAAAAAAAAAAAAATCCGACGCCGACAATAAATATTTGGCACGTTTTCACTTAATAATAATAAAAAATTGCTAAAAAACCAATGACCTTATATACAAACGTCGTATAGGGGATGTTTAGGTAAACAGTGCTGTCTTCTTCTTACGAACGTCAAATCAATAATGACAGAAAGAGACGGACAGTGTTTCCCGGCACCGCTAAGCAACGTTTATAACAATGGCCGTAAATTGTTTACAGTTAATCACAAATTACATAAAACGAGCAATGTCTACTAGAATCCGATCCACACATACTTTATAATGTCATCGAACGATAATTGCGCGTGAAATGATATGAACACATCTATTTAAATTATTAGTCTTATAACTAAAACTTATTTGATACAATTGACGAAATTCCATAAACAAAACACTGAGTATTCGACACATTACGATCGACTTTGTTCAAGACCTCGACCCGCCGAGGATGGTCTGGATCTGAGAGACAGTCTTCCCCTTCGTCTCGGGGATCAAGAAGAACACGAAGAAAACGCATATGATCATGAAACCACTGAAGAACCAGAAGCAACTGTAAATACCGATCGCGTCCTTCATCAAGGGGAAACATAGCGTGACGATGAAGACGAGGCACCAGTTCATGATGACCGTGATACCAGACGCCGTCCCTCTGAACTCGACGGCGAACAGCTCCGACATCATCATCCAGGGTATCGGCCCGAAACCGAGCGAGAAGGAAATTATGAAGAGGACCAGACACAGCAGCGGGAGCCAGCCGACGGGAGCGACCTTCGCACCGCTCTCCTGCAACTTGAAGTACGTACCGAGAACTATCAAACATATGCCCATAATGATACAACTCTGGAGAAGCAGGATGCGTCTGCCGGCCTTCTCAATGAGGAGGGAGGAGATGTAGGTGGCGATAGTTTGCACCACTCCCACGATGATGGTGGCGATGGCGGGCGGGATGTTGGAGCCGGCAGACTGGAAGATGTTGTTGGTGTAGAAGATGACGGCGTTGATGCCACTGAACTGTTGGAAGAACATGAGCCCCAGCGAGCAGATGAGCGCCATGAGGGGCGCGCGGTTGGTGATCATGCTGACCATGCCGGCCTTCTGACGGGCTGAATTATCCACCTGGTGAGAGAAATAGGTGATTTTAACGTATTCAACTCATTGACCTAATTTTAATAAACGCATAATATGATTGTTCAAAAATCCATAAGCTAATATCTCTTAAAAATTACAAACAAAACTGCTTTGAATTAATTAATTTATAGATAGTGTAACTTGGAATGATGTTAGAGTTCTAACAACAAAAAAAAATCTTTACAGTCGTATAAGCTTTAGTGAAATAAAGAACTCATATACAAACATCAACTCTGTAAACATGAAGCGTTTCTGGGCAGTCGCGTAGAAATAATCTTACCAATTCTGTTGGAACATTTACGATTCTCCAAGAAGTTTCAACTTCAACTTCAAAGTTTTGCTAAATGAATGTTACTCACGTCTTTCTGCATGTCTTCGAGTTCCGCGGAGAGGTCAGCGTCAGGTCCTCGGAGCCACCTCAAGGCTTTCTCTGCATCGCGCCTTCTGTTCTGACCTAACAGATATTGGGGCGTTTCCGGCATCCACCTGCAATCGAATAAGATCAATGGAGCGAGGCTAATTGTTTGAATTCTTAATCTCTACATAAGACAAAATGTAGTCGCTTCCCGCCGTCTGTACACTTAGACTTACACTTAGATCTCTTAAATTACAAAACGGATTTTAATGCAGGTTTCATCAATAAACTCATGATAATATGAGAACAGAGAAAAAACGAGAATTTCAATATAACAGCCGGGAAAAATCAAGATTTTTTCGTTTTATGTTTTTTCCCTTATTCTGTTTTCACACGGGTACAATAAAAACGGGACGACTAGCTAAATATTAGTTTTTAGTTTAATGAAATTACGCATTAATAATTAATTCAAAATATTCGAACTTTTGAATAGTATTTTTTTCTATGAAACAACAAATCCAATCTTATACCAAAACGATCACAATAAATCATTACGATTCTCTGTAACTTACCAAAAAACAGCGACCAGTAATATCGGGAAGATTGCGGAAATGATGGAGAGCGTCCTCCAATGAGTCCAGCCGCCGACGACGAATGTGAACAGGATGCCCACTGTCAAGAACAGCTGGAAGAAAGCACCCAGAGCACCTCGGATAGAGGTCTCAGTTATTTCGCCAATGTACATGGGTGCTGCTACGCATATACCACCTGGAACACGAACAATGAAATTTATAATGGAGTAGGGTAAGGTCGAAGAAGTAGATTATATTACTTCTTAGGTATCTTTGAGTTTTACAAAATTATACAAGTATCTGTAAATGTGGTTTAGCGAGTGTTAAGTTAATTCATCTCGTGCTCGGCGGTGAAGGAAAACATCGTGAGCAAACTTGCATGTGTCTAATTTCAACGAAATTCTGCCACATGTGAATCAACCAACCATCAATGGAGCACCCTGGTGGAATATGCTCCTAACCTCCTCCTCAAAAGGAGAAGAGGCCTTAGCCCAGTAGTGGGAAATTTACAGGCTGTTATTTTTTTATGATATAGGTTGGCGGATGAACCAATGGGCCAGCTGATGGTATGTGGTCACCATCGCCCATAGACATGTGCGCCGTAAGAAATATTAACTATTCCTTGCATCGCCAATGCGCCACCAACCAGGGGAAGTAAGATGTTATGTCCCTTGTGCCTGTAGTTATACTGGCTCACTCACCCTTCAAACCGGAACACAACAACCATAATGAGTACTGCTGCTTGGCGGTAGAATATCTGATGAGTGTAGGAGAGTACCTACCCAACGGGTAACCTACCCAAAGCCCTACCACCAAATACTATACTATAAGTTAAATAATGTTTTTGTCTTCTTATTTTTAACCACCGATAATAAATTATATTATTTGTAAATTGAATACTCGCTTAACTCCATTATTTAGGTCGTTATTGTTTATACTATATATTCAAACATTATCAAAATTGTAATTAGTATTATATATATTTACGTATATATTTATAAGTTACAATGTTTATTAGATATAGAACCGGATTTAAGAGGGGTCGAGAGGGGTCAATTTAAAAGAAATCTCGAATACAAAATCCTAATTCATTATTTAACAAATTTAGTTATATATATGTAGACTTAAAATATCGTTCATTATTTAGACACAAAAAAACATTGATTAATTTGTTTGGAAAAATAAATTTCCTCCAGACTTAATGTTGTCTTTACTATTCTTGGATATTGTTAAAGACTCGTATATATTAGGGATGTTTGTCAAGGTCACACGAGCTATAACTCCTAGTTGAAGAACTATTACGTATTACAAGTGTTGCACGATGACGTTCAATGTATAGTATTACAAGATACTTATAAAGTAATATTATACATTAGAACCTTCTCCGAAAGCACTGCATCTTCTGGTACAAGTTTTATGTAGGTATATCGGTTTTGCTTTTTTTTTAACTTACAAAAAAACATCACATTTATTTCATAATATAATTTGCCGGTCAATGTATGTATTTTTTTAAATATTGATGTATAATTTATTCAATGCCTATATAAGTGACAACGAGGTTTACCGATTCCTGTCATGAAGATTAGCCCGCTGCAAGATCTATTTCCTCACTTTCATATGGGGGTTAGTGACAGCTTCTTGCTGGA
This sequence comes from Vanessa tameamea, assembly GCF_037043105.1. Taxonomy (NCBI): domain Eukaryota; kingdom Metazoa; phylum Arthropoda; class Insecta; order Lepidoptera; family Nymphalidae; genus Vanessa; species Vanessa tameamea. The sequence goes on along the minus strand of NC_087332.1, from coordinate 7,574,746 downwards.
AAGGCGTGGAATTCCTTGGATTTTAACTCACGCCTTGGATCTAGTTAAAAAAAACCAACCAATAATAATAAACAAAAAAATCTCTTTCGTTATATATTTACCAGTAGCTATTCCAGCGAAGAATCTTGCGGCAATGAGCATCCCGGATCCATTAGCGAAGATTGTGAGCACCCAGTTTAATAGAAAAGGCACTGCTAGTGCAAGCATTGTTGGGCGTCTTCCGAATTTTTGTGCGAAAACGCCAACAGGTAGGGCGCTAATAGCCGCCCCGATGGCTAGGATTGCTGACACCAGGGAACCTAGGAAAGAATATTTTTTAAGGATTAACCTAGGAAATATATATATTTTAGGTGAACTGTAAATACCAAATTCTTAATATTGTGATAAGTTATTTGATTCATAATGCCGTTTATTTTGGAAAAGTCATTGTAATTTTAAAATATATATCACAGTTTAAATTGACTAATTCGTAGGACTAAAGATCTTCTACGTTCTAAAGATCTTCTACGTTCTACGTCTCTATAGAATACTATAGACAGATAGAAGGTAGAAGGTGACTATTTTTTATGAACACCTAACAGCTGTTTAATGAAGTACTGGAAGTTATAGTATTTCCTAAGATTTTTCCATCACTATAAGCACATGAAAAATGAGGTCGAAGGGAAACGTCTTGAGCACGCGAGAGCATCCTCGAACGAGCTCATGCCCTCACGAGTCTGCTCGAGCGTCTGTTAAATGCCTACCACGGTGCCAAACTTTCGGAATGCATTTTTGCTTCCATGCGAATTGTAACCGAGGAAAAAGAGGTTGCCTAAGCGTTCACGAGGTTCTTTTGTTTGGTAGAAACTGACCCAGCTGTAAAGTTGGTCCACTGGACCCACCGATCTTTGATATATCACATGTCCTATTCACTAAGCCATATATATCTTCAATAATTTCAATACTATGTGAATACTATTTCCATGATCTTAACGTAAAAAACTTTAGCCGATCTCTTCCTGTTTATAAATAAAATTTGTAATTACATAACATATCATGTGACTATTTACAATTTAAACGAATACGCACTTTTTTTACTCAATCGCGTGATGTGAATTCGAAAACAAAGTAAACGACCTTCGATGACGTTTCTGGCTGAGGTCCAGAGACTACGTAATGGAAGTACAGTGGTGGGTGTGGCGTTTAAATATATACCTGTGGTAATTACATATTGAATATGCATCAGCGCTAACATTCCTAGTTCTATGAAAGCTGGTTTATTTGTAAATTAACTGTGGGGCCTTTTCTGATATCTGATATAAGCCTATTCCAATCGAAGGTGGAATTAATATAAACCTTAGATTTATTCCACGCGATTTGCCAATAACTCAGCTATATTGTGCACTACTATTATAATACTTTCTTGATTAATTAACTCGTGTCTTTATTTATAATACAACACTTCTTCGACTTTCAAAATGCAATTTTTTCGCAGATCCAGATTATTCAAGGTCTCGACCAACGAACGTCAAAGTAGCATGCGAAAGCGATCCTGTGGCGCCCGCTGAAAAGACAGAGAGGGTACCGTTGGTTTTTTAGTGGGTATTCCGGTGTGCTTAGTCCTAGGCACCGGCGAGTTCCACGAACCCCCCCCCCCCCCCACTTTACCGGGGGAAACGCGTAATGCGTTTTTCCAGCGAGAAAAAATAAGGTCTCGATCAACGATATCGCGTCAATATGATGTTGTTTATTTGGCTTTTGTCCTCTTGTGGTTGGAATACGCTATGTCTTTTCCTAAAAAACTAAGCACTCTATCTGTTAAGCTCGAATCTCACTGCAGAACGCGAACGTGAAATGTCAGAATATGATGTGCGACATTGACTATTATAATTATGAAATGTATAAAATTTCTATTAAAATCCGGCGAAATAAATAAACCACAATAAAAAATTACAAATGAATGTATACTTTCTAAAACTTCGTTAAATAAAATATGTTTATATGATCCTAGTAGATACATATATTAAATTACATAAATATTTTCATTATATTATGTATTTATACGTGTACGTATTATTTATAATGATATTAATTTCAAATTAAATTAATAGTTATATAACTTACTTTCAGTGGTATTCAACAAAAAGTCGGCAGGTTGTCCCAGCGAATTTAACAACACTTGAGTTAAATTTTTATCAATAATGCTGTCAGTCTCGTTCATTGAGAATATATCGATTTCTGGTTCCGTAATATTTTTCGTCGTGTTCTTCGGCGGCTCTAGCTGAGGTAACGCTGGAGACGTCCACGCTAGGATCGTTCCGGCTGCGATCGCGCCAATCGCCGCTGAAAATAACAATGATGGATCTATTCAGTTATTATCCTTGCATTGACAATTGTAACACAGACAGACAATTTTGTGCATAACATTAGCATTTTTATAGGAATAACAAATAGCTAACGGCTGTTAAAATCTGCAAGATTATTTTTCTTGTAAAGTTAATTAAAATAACAGCGTGATAATGTACTACGTCTCAGTCAAGTCAACCTATCCTTATGAAGAGAAAAGTTTGTAGTTTATTACATTACTCTGCTCCAATGCATATTGGTGGATACCCAAGTGGCAGATCATCAGACACATGTAAATTTCCTCCTCCTAGTTGTTTTCCTTCACCACCAAACACGAGGTGAATTAAAAACACATTTTAAGCACAGGACTCGTGAAGCAAATTCAGTGGAGTTTGTTCAAATTACTTAATCTGGGACAGCAATCAGACAGGATCAAAGAGAAATCAGTCGCCGTACCAACTGCTTTATATCTGAGACACGATAATGCAGTACTAGCAAATTCCTAATTAATATAGGCCGTTATTGAGACAGACAACCCTACCCAACCTAACCCTTGACAGTAAACCCTAATACTCTTTGATCCCACCATTGATTTGCACCCAATAATCTTACAAGCTATAGTCGATTCGGTGCAAACATATATCTATATATGTATAAGTACCAAACAAACAAGACAGTTAAATATACAAATTAAAACGATACACACAAATTATAAACAAGTCGTTATTTAATTATAATTTCAGACAAATCGTAATTGCTAACTATATTGAACTAGTGGGTCTTTAAGTGGCTATTTTTAACCGCAGTCAAGCAAGTCTGCGTGTATATTTACTGTCACACTTCATTCAATTTGCAATCGTATTGAATTTATTAACGGGACGAGGGTCAATTGATGCAAATAGATTATATTCCAATAATTCAATAATTAATTAGAAGTCTATTTCGTTTTAATATTATCATTGCGTGGACTTCATGTGGTATAAAGGGGCTCCCTTTAATGGTGGTATAACATCTTATTTAAAAGGTTGGTGCATCAAGACGTAAGGGATGGTATGGTATATCATAATGCCAATGTAAAATTATTTTGTGTAATGATCAATTGTTAGATCTTGTTTTTTAAAATAGATTGGCAAACATCCAAATGAGCTTTCTAAGTGGTCACCACCGCCCATAGACAATGGCATTGTAAGAAATATTAACCATTCCTTACATCACCAATGCGCCACCAACCTTGGGAACTAAGATGTTACGTCCCTTGTACCTGTAGTTGCACTGGCACACTCACCCTTCAAACCGGAACACAACAATACTAAGTACTGATGTTTGGCGGTAGAATATCTGATGAGTTGGTGGTACCTACCCAGACGGGCTTGTACAAAGCCCTACCACCAAGTATGTATCCTATTTCTGATCTGACCTGATCGTCTTTTAAAATTTAGCATTGACAACAAGAGATACATTCGAGTACATAAAACTATTGAATTAATGATTTTAGTATACTTTGCCACGAAAGTCACAGCTCGCAAGTAGTTAACAAAGTCAAAAGTAAAAATATTTCTCACCTGCAATGGCTGCGATGTATTGATTAGTTTTCTTCGTCTCTCCGCCCTTCTCCTGGACGGAGAGCATATGCATTGTTGGTTTCTCCATGGTTCACGTTTACTTATCGCATCCTGTAAAAAAATAGTAATTAAATATGAATACAATGTTTAATAGGACAATTTATTGGATTTCAATTTCGAATTCACCAATGACTTTTTAGTTTGATTATACAAAATTGAATTATTTCGATCTTCAATATTCAATAAGTTCTAAATTTGTGTTCGAATTCCAAATTTAAATTAGATAACGTATGGCATGTTGTAGTAATACGTTTTTTTTTTATTTGTCACCATAACAGCTCCAAGTCGAATCACTAAACTACACAATTTTTGTAGACCTCAACACTAACTCAAATATATTATATCGAATACGTCTTAACGAATTAAGTCAAGATATTTTGAAAGTAGTTGCTACTAAGATTATACTTTTTAAATAATGTTCATGGTGAATATGTTTGGTACGTGAAGTATGGCAATGTTATGTTCATAGCCTCGGTAGTAGATGTCTAGATCTAATGTGTGCTAATTAAGTGCTAATATCTTACTGTTTACGCAATACATTTGTCACTATAAATAATTACATTCTTTTACTGAAAACAATAGAAGATTTTTAACGTGCTGTTAAGGAAAGTTTAAATATAATAAATATTTTCTCAACAGCTCAACAGTAGTACTATTCTGTATGAAATCACTTCGTATCTCAGCCGTAAATTGTTAAAAAACGACTTAGGTTAATATACTATTTAAATGTGTGTATTCCTTAAATGTAACGATTGTGTTCTGCGGTGAGTTTCAAGTTTATCATAACAGCATAGTTCTACAGTAAGGGCAACATATTTACATAGTTGTATATTACATACTGGTATATTTCATACTCTGATCCATGTGATTGTATATACTTAGCTCAAACAATAATAGGAAGAAATATATATCGCTTTCTCATTTTCATTTTAAAGATAAAAAGATAAATTTTAATAATACACAGTACTTTTATAGCAGTTTCTAAATGACGGAAAGGAAGTTGGAGAGATTAGGTTGGTTGGTCCGTCTGCAGCCGGATGTTTGATTTTTTACGATTGTGTCCGATCTATCCCCCATATTTAGGTTTTTACATACTATAAAACAGTAACAGCGTTTAAGGATTACGTTAAGAAAATTTAAAAGTAGTATTACCACCGGTTTTTCTAAAGTACGTCTGACTTTGAAGGATGTCCATTTTAAGGGCGAAACTAGGTTAGATGTCTGATCTGCTTCAGCTGATGAGAACGGGAATAGAGTAAAAAGAGCAACTGATTGCAGGTTACCTCTGCTCATAGGCACACCTTCAATTCTCCGATAACTTTGGATGTAAAATGCTATGCTCCTTCAACCTGTCTATAATGGTAAGCATATTGTGAAGTTGAACTTACCACCATTATAATCGTTTATAATATAATATATAAGAAAATTATGAAAATGACAGACTATTCAATTAAATTATAACGCCTAATAGCAGGTTTACAGCGGTTCAATTTTAGTTGATCAACATTTACTCTACAAACCTTGAAAGACGACCTTCTATTGTAACCATTTTTGTTTCTATTTAGTTGATATTCATTTCAGATCAATTCGCTTTCGATTGAAATTAGACGAAGACTTAAAGACGGCAAAAAAAACAGTTTACTTTTTTTATTCGTTATAAAATCGTTGAAATACCGATCATTTTTACTTAATCTCTGATACTCCTCACTGTTTACGATGCATCTGCTGATGATAAGAACTGCAGTCGTCTAAGACCTATCGAATATCGTATATAATCTATTCGTAACTGGAAAAACTGAAAACATCGTAAGCACTTCCTGCTTTAAATGGGAATCCTTCTCCCAATTTCAAAGTTTCTTCGATGTACAACTTAGAGTCTTTAACGCTGTTGACTTTAAAACTCAGGTCCTCGAGTTTTTTCTTGTTTATTAATTATATTCGTGTGGTAGGATATTCAGAAAGATCGGATCAATGCGAAAATCCTTGGACAATTGCAAAGGGCCGTATAGTTAGAATCTTTGGAAGGTTTTCACAAATCCTTTGAGCTGTTTCTGTGATCATTGAAAAAATCCAACATTTCTTAGCGTTTATCACTTTGTGAGCGTTGATTGACTGATATTAACGTTAAGTAGCTTACTTCCTTAGATTCCAATCATCTAGTCCTATAAAATCGTCCTGTAATTTTTGTAATGATCCAATTCGTCTGAATGTTCTACGCCATACGCCTATATTTCAACGAACCTAATTAACGTAACAAAGTATACGCCTGTCACTGTTCTACAAGTAATGTTTACGTAGGTCAATTCATATCATTCGTCTCATTGCACGTTAATGAGGTTCAATGGAGTAAAATATATAATGTTTGAGTCATCGTCGATGCACCGTTGAACTTGTGAGATGCGGGTGACATGTTTAAATTATATTTTTTAATTTACCGACATATTTGAATTGCGCAGTTTCATAATTAATATAGGTTCAAGAGAGGCTATAGAGATTGTATTTACAGAAACGATGAATGATGAAACTTGTTTGGGGCAGAGCTTTGTCCCCGTCCAGGTGCAAAACACAAAACGGCAATTCTTTGTATCGATGAATGGCGTTCTTTGTATTTCATTTCCCTAGTAAGAACTAGAATTAAATACTCGATCACGTGTTAAACACGTATCGATTTGAAACACATTTTAATAAACAAATACGATAACTTAATGCAAATACTTTTGTCAAGGAAATATAAAGTTCACTTATAATTATACCGCCTAAAAGCAAACTTTTTCGTTACATCCGTTATGAATTCCAAAAATAATGGCAAGACTAAGAGTAATACGAATTTGGATACAATGTTTGTCAGCAGCAGCTGGCTTGGCTTAAGGATTAGTTCCGTCTGGTATAGTGAATATTTACCAAGTGTCTGCTTTAAGCCGTTATGCCATAAGATTTTATATTTTCAATGAATGCAACGCTATTTTTTATGATTACAATATACACAAATATACATATATTTGTGTTTAGATTTTACATATAAATTGCATACATTTATGAATATATAATTTACATTAATAATGCATATTAATAAATACATACATATATTAAAGGTAAAAAAATGTAATAATTATTTATTTGTACTCATGATGATGATGATGAAAAAACTAGTTCCTGAATCACGGTAATGTTTGGTTTGGTCCGATATATATAGGATCTCGACTGAATGTTTTGTTTATTACCACGTATTTGTAACAAATGTCAACCGAAACTACGGTAGTTGATTTTTTGGATCGGAAGTGTACACGTAGGGATAGTCTGACCTATACTGTACTCCATTTATAAACACCATAAGCCAATGAACTCAATTTACTGCTTTAATACTTAAATATTTAGCAGGTTCACACGGTGCGGTTTCAGTTGATAAAAAAAAACCGAAAAAAACAGTGAAGTTTTTAAATAATTGTTGCTCCAATTACATTGAAAGTTTATAGAGACGATCCAATCAAAATCGGTCGTGCATTTGATCAACGACTTGTGTTAGCCAGGTTAACACAAGTCGTTGATCAAACTACAGACAGATAATAAAATTAAATGGAATCATCCACATCCATAAAGGTTTCATGAAAGATCCTTTTGAGAATAAATATTTTTAAATAATATAACATGAAACATATATTGTACCATGAAAAGCATTACAGCGAATGATCGAAGCGATAAACATCGGCGCCAAATCTCACCGAGCTGATAATGATAAGTGCCACTTGAACGCAACCTTCGATATGTGGGCTAACGTGACATCAGGAAACAATGATATAATTTATACATATATTTTTAAATTATTTATCGAAATTATGTGGAGCGGATTTTTTTTTTTGAGGGGTTGTGTTGAGCAGCGCCCTGCTACCATACAGAAGTAATACTGTACAATAAATAAACATTAGTTTTCGAGTTACTGGGCAATCGGTTGTGATAGGGACCTCTTTATAAAATCCAAAAAAAATTTTGGAGGAATATGGGTTGGCGGATACACTATATGGATGTAGTCACTCCCGCCCATGGACATTGATGCATTGCAAGAAATATTAAACATTCCTTACATGCCAAAGCGCCACCGACTTTGGAAACTAAGATATAAGCTGTCCCTAGAGCCTGTAGTTACACTAATTCACTTATTCTTTAAATATAATATAAATACAACAATACTAAGCAGTACTGATAAGCGGTTGCATATCTAATAGAAAGGAGGTACCTACACAGATAGGCTTGCATGAAGCTCTACCACCAAAACAAGTTTTCTTTATTAGGAAAGTATCAACTAAAAACAATGCCTTACAACCATCACAGAGGATATTTAACAAAGGCAGGAGTGTTGCAAACACATTTGCATTCTCTATTCGAAACGATCGAAAAGAGAGATCACACGCTGGACGCATAACGTGTTCCCCAAAACAAACACATCGCTGTGACACCACCAGCTCTGTGAATTCGAGCTGCTACTTCGATTTCCTTAAGGATTCCGTTGCCAATGTGAGTCCAGGAACGTGTGGCATATCTATAAGCTAGCCACTTGACAGTCGAGACAGTGATATCCAACAATCCATAGTGAGCTACCGGCTCTTTATCAATATAAGATATACAATAATATTTTCAGCAGCTTATCTTTAGAGGATTAAGTCTAAGCTTATGCTACTGTATATGGTGGAATATAAATCTTATAATACTTCTAGATTTATTATCAGTTTCCGCTCGCGGCTCCAAGCCACGTATGAAGGGGGAGGCGGGAGGGTGTATGTGTCGTTGTTCCTCTGTCCTTTTCTGCACTCTTGACAGTGTGCATGCAAAATTTCACGATAGTCAGTTGAGTAAGACAAATACATTATTAATACCATAAATTATTCAATGATTGGTTACTTCGTTAAAAAAATCTGAATAAAATAGATTATAAAGTTTGCTCTAAAAATATCCTACATCCTACTAATAGTATAAATGTTTTAAGTTTGTATGTTTGTTAGTCAATCATATAGATACGTCTGGACGGATTTGGATGAAATTTTGGATAGAGGATAGCTTATATCCTGACTTACCACATAAGATATCTACTAACGCCTGAACATCAAACCCTCTTCCGTTTCATACGTAGGCGAAGCCACAGGCGGAATTTAATCATTACATAGTATAAAACAAAGTCGCTTACCTCAGTTTGTCTGTCTCTGTGTATGCTTAGATCTTTAAAATTACGCAACGGATTTTGATGCGGTTTTTTTTAATATAGAGTGATTCAAGAGGAAGGATCCAATTAAGTACCTTAAATACATTGTGCATTTAATATAGATCAATATGGCCATTTACATCATGTAATTTATATGAATATTTTCGAAGATATTACATATTTAAAACGCAAGGACATAGCGGTTTGTATTGTCTAATGGCTGAAAAACTGTGAACGTTGTATATGAAGATACACTGTAGTATATTTAGGATCAGCATTGCACCCGTGCGGAGCCGGGACGTGTCGCTAGTATAATATATAAAAGAGCAATTCGATTTAGTCTTTAGAATCTTGTGATAAAATATCATCAATAGTGATCTATTTCAGGTTGGCAATGTTTGACAAGCCCGCTAATGCCAGTCTACTTCTAATCATGAGTCAGTACGTAGTCAGTCGTTTGTCGTTTTGGGACATTGGATCATTCAACTGAAAAAATACATGATAAAACTATTATAAGACTATTTGGAAACGGCCTCTTTGGTCTAGTGGCTTAAAATCCCGTAGTCCTGTGTTCGAGCCGCTGGCTAGGCCAAGTAATAAATTATTGAGTTTTTTAGAGTTATTAGGTTAATGGTAAAGCAGCCCGGAATTTGGAAATTGGAAGTGGCTTTCAGAACTCGGATAACATAAGAACTCTGAGCTTTAATTACTTCCGGTCGTCATTGGATTATGATATTTAGGGAACAGAGTGTGAGAGTGAGAATGAGAACGATTATATGTCTCGCGAATTTTGCTCGTCTCTCTTTTTCTTTCTCTTTTAAATGAAGTATGTTATGAAACTAAGCACTCGTGAAAATAGTCCGATTACTAAAGAGGTTAGTCATCTGACTATTTTCACTAAGACCCTAAGGTCCTATATAATATTTTTTTATAATAAATAAAATAGAGGATTTTTCATTATTTATTTCTGTCAACCCTCATATTCATAATTCATTTTGGGTTGACTATTAGTAGTAGTTATACGATGTATGTGGAATACTTCATTTTTATCTTTAAATAGATCTACCCACAAGGTAAAGGTTGGGAATTTTGCTTTACATCCGCTCTTAAACTCAATACATTCTTCTGCTTCAGTCAAATTTGATTGCCAAGGTACATTACCAAATGTAGTACATAACTTATAGTTTTGCTAACGCGACGGTGATCCCGTTTCGGCTTCACACGGGTGGGATAAGGATTTCATCGCGTTTTATTATTTAACCAATCAGAGAGAAGCATTCGCCAGCGATCTTTTCACCCCTACTCTACTAATGAGTCGAGAAATACGCCCCATGATTTTAATATCTCGTAATATATCTAAAACAACAGTATCGAATTTTAAAACCATATTTATTAACATTAAATGTTTAAATATGATTAATTTTGATAAGCATTAATACTTCGTGCCTTAAACTAGTTTCGGTTCACATTTTTTTAACATAAAAACAGTAATTATTGACTCAGGGGTGGATTTAGGCCTAGTAGCGCAACGCCTAGGGCCGAGCTAAATTTAGGGGGGCGGCATAACTTGATTGGTGAGCTTTTCTTAGTAGACACATGCCTCGGTGAACTCACCGTCTAAAAACTGCATAACTCTTCTCAAAAATAAAAAAAAATGTGTAAAAATAAATGACTTGACTTATCAAAACTTTTCTTTACAATGAGTAAGAATCATGCAGCATCTTTATAGGCCTATGGCGGCTAAGGTCGTCACGGTAGGATTCGAAAGCGATCCCGTGGCTCCCGCTGACGAGACGGAGAGGGTACCGCTGATTTTTTAGTGGGTATTCCGGTGTACCGCCAACATATTGGGCACTGGCGAGTCCCACATACCCCCCCCCCTTCCACGTGGGGAAAACGCGTAAGGCGTTTTACCAGCGAAAAAAAAGGGCGGCTAAGGTATCGAATTCGACCCTATACTGATTATAAATCCATAAAAGAAAGAAATAATATAAATGATTTTACTGTAGAAATCTTAGAGATTTTCAAATAATTCATACATAGCTTAGTTCATCAGGCATAGTTTGGACCGCGTTTAATTCAAAAGCGCCGGGGCCGACAATTTTCTGTGCATCTACGTTGATATATTAAGATATAAATAAAATTACAACGAATAAACATACAATATTTAAAATCTATTCGAAAACATTTTTTGTACATCTATCGTTTTTTTTTGTTTAACAGCATATAAACATACATTTAAGGATATGAGACTACGCTGTTATGAAGTTAACGAACTAAACCATAGGTAATCAAAATTTTTAATACTTGGTTAACATATTTACTTCAGAAGCGTCGTGAACTTTGATGCAGTTTATAAGTACGTCAGTGTATTATTTTCAGTTATGTAACAATTTTAATTGATTAATACATACTTAGCAGTCTCATAGTAACTAAACGAATTTTAATCTCGTATTATTTTTTATTGCTGGTAATATATTATAATATTCGTGTAGGTAAAATGATAATGACCGGTCCGAGTCATTATCAGTATATATTTACACAATACGATAACACAATTGTATAATTGTGACTCTCGAAGTTTTATATACACAATTATGTACTTAAAATCAGTTTTATAAACTGCGGTTCTTTTATAGACTTCATTTTATGGAGTGAACTTTATTTTATTGAAGATATATTATATATTTTTTACTGCTAGCTTATATTGCTATTGTGATTAATCTTTATATTGAAATGTTAAACGATGACAACATGAATTACTTACTTTTTTAACAATATGTTTTATAACGTATTTTCAAATTTGTATTTGGAATATATTATTTTTTACATTACATTAACAGCCTGTAAATTTCCCACTGCTGCGCTAAGGCCTCCTCTCCCATTGACGAGAAGGTTTTGGAGCATCCACCACGCTGCTCCAATGCGGGTTAGCGGAATACAAATGTGGGAGAATTTCGTTGATATTAGACACATGCAGGTTTCCTCGCGATGTTTTCCTTCACCGCCGAGCCCGAGATGAATTATAAACACAATTTAAGCACATGAAAATTCAGTAATGCTTGCCTGGATTTGAACCCGAAATCATCGGTTAAGATGCACGCGTTCTAACCATTGGGCCATCTCGGCACTGGAATATATTAGTAACGGAATATTGTATAGTCTATTCCAAGCACGAGAGGACAAAAGCCAAATAGGTATATAACATTAGACACCGAATTGACGTGATATCATTGGTGGAGAGCTGGAATAATCTATGATGGATTTGCGAAAATATTGCGTTTTGAATGTCGACGTAGCTGTTATTGGAATTTTGGAATTGAAATTGAAATGGATATTATGTTATGTGTAATAGTGTTTTATTATAAATAGAGATATATTAATCAAGAATTGTTATTACAATATAGCTGAGCTATTAACAATTTGCATGAAACACCGTGAAACTAAGGTTTGTTTATCTTCATTGTTCCCCCATTGGATATACACTGTTATACATATATATATATTCATCTATTGCAAATGTCTTAAATATATATACCTGAGCAGTATTAGTACTATTAAAGAGAATTTTCTTGAATTCCATTTAAAAAAAAACTCTACCGAACACAAACGCCTACTTTTAATTTTATAATATTTATTATTATATATAATTTACCTTATAATGTTATATGATTTTTATAAAACACTACACGGTAGCAGACATTAAACTGTAGTACTTACTTTAAAACAGGAAAAAACAATTTTAACCAATAAGTCGATTACCCGAAGTCGAATGCATTTAGGAATTGCTGAGTCGTACAACTCGAATTACATTTTTTTTTAATATATGTAGGCGGACAGACAAATTGCCCATCAAATGGGAAGTGGTATACATTGGTGACGTAAGAAATATTAATCATTCCTTACATCGCCAATGTGCCACCAACCTTGGGAACTAAGATGTCATATCCCTTGTGACTATAGTTACACAGGTTTATAAATAAAACAGATATATAATATGGTACACGGACAAAATTAAAAATAAATAATTACTGATAGTGTGGACACGACTTTAGCATCAACTTCCCAAACTGCAAATAAAGTAAAACTCGTAAAAGCCGCACTTTTATTTCCTTCGACGTTGAATCCAGCAGTATATTTAATAATAAAAAATAATGAGTAACTTCCCACGCACGAAAGAGTTGGCGCGAAAATTCCATTCTATACGTTAAAGAATAGTCTGGTCAACCGTATATTCCTCGAGGATTCTTCAACAAAAATTGGCAACACTTGAACTTTGCGTCAATGTTTCATATCTGGCTAATTGCTAATGAGTTAATCCATTAACCAAAATTGGATCAGCGTGATGTTATAAGTCAAACCTTCTCAAGTCCTTAGCAGTATTACATTTAGTATTTTATTAAATTATTTAATTTATAAATGAACTTATCATTATCATTTCCTTCATTTTAATGACAAAAAGAAGACGAGCATGTTTGAATGCCTTATTCTCAGGATCTACTAGATCCAAATAAAAAAATATTTTTGCGTTCGATTGCTAATTTATTGCGAAAGGCTATAAATAGTTTTTAAAATAGTGTTACAAGCTTCCTTTCGAGAAATGTAAAACACAAAGACGATGCGGTAACGTGGAGGAAAACGCGCGATGTTATTAGTCCAATTAATATTGGGCATAAATGCAGAGTGAGTATGTTTGTTATGCATTTAACTCTTAACTACTCAAGCGATCATCATGAAATTTTGCGTCCAGGGTACGGAAAAGTACGTGTCTTCAGATAAACCACTTCACACTGTAGTTCTTTACCAGTGGTCCGCGGAACACTGACGGTCCCTGGAAGCATCCGAAGTGGCCCATGAAGTCATTGGAAAACTATGAAATAAGTGTCGAAATAAGTTCACGTTGCGCGAATAACGCTGGAGGATTCGGATTGTCATACAAAGAAAAATTGTCAAATATTTCACTAAAAGATTAGCAACCACTGACATAAAACCTGTCCCCGAGGGGTTACATAACTCGCGGGCGAAGCCACAGGCGTTAACTAGTTTTTTTATGTATATTTATGTACGTATTACGATGAACTAAATTAGCTGCCGGTTTAAAGCCAAATGTTTCTCATATTATAAACCTATTTTCGGAAATAAACATCGTTATGCTCTCACGGTAGCTTCGTGTTTGGGGATAGAAATACGCACATCTATAACGTGGGTTTATGGATTTAATTCGGCGAAATTTCATTATTTCGGTGAACATTTGAAATAGGTTGAGAGAGCACGTAAACGGTAAATTATCGTTTTAAAGTGATGTTAACAACATTGGCTCAATATCATACATATACATATGTATATATACATTATATACTATATAGCAAAAGCTACATACTTAACTACCCTTAATCATTTAAATTATGTCATTTATACCGGATCACAAGGTGTACGCGCGAGAGATAAATGGACTGTAATAAAAAGGGGGGGTTGTTACCTCGAAATCTGAGCTCTTACTCTTGAAGACACGTTCTTCTTGGGAGCGCTCCCTTGATATTCACACAAACTTCTGGGTAGGTACCACCCACTCATCAGATATTCTGCCGCCAAGCAGAAATACTTGATATTATTGTGTTCCAGTTTGAAGGGTGACTGAGCCAGTGTAACTACAGGCACGAGGGACATAACATCTTAGTTCCCAATGTTGGTGGCGCATAGGCGATGTAAGGGATGGTTAATATTTCAACAGCGCCACTATCTATGGACGGTGGTGACCACTAAACATCAGGTGGCCCATTCCGCCTACCTATTACATAAAAAAGGAGGACATCATCATCATCTTCATATCGAAGTCGGTCAAAATCCATCATATTAACCGTTTTTTCCTTACAAAAAAACATTAAGCTTTGATACGAGGATACGTCATAAGGTTAACAGTAATTGAATCTTAGGTGGCAAAGGTTGTTATAACTCCACGAATTGATAAAAAATAATATGAAGAGATATGCCGCGTTTATGAGTTACTAGAAATCGTCGGTAGATATTTTCGTATATTTTAACTGATAATTGTAAAGACTGTGTTTAAATGAAGCTGAATAATTGAATTTTATTACAAACGGCGTAGTGTTTAATATTATATATTATATGCTTTTTACGTCCTATAGGTTTGATGTTTCGACTGAAATTATTGACTAACTTTTAAGGCTGCAGAGCCCAAGGTTAAATCCGAATCATTCCAAAAAATGTTATTGGGTTTTCGGTAGATAAGTCAGAAGTAAGGATCACTTTAGTGTTTGGATATGGGCAGTTCCCAGCATCACTTGTAGTAGTCTAATCTTTCTCGTAGAAAGACAAAGGATTATATGAATCGACGCGTGACTTTTAGCCCTCGTTGCAAACATATGGAGCCCATATGGTAAGTCTAGTCTATAATTAGTATCAATATCACACGTGGAAATTGTCTTTACAAGTGTTTACATATTTTATCTAATAATATTGAACTTTTAAACAATACATATTGTAATTTAACTTCTTTTGCAATACGTTTTTTTAGGGTGTTTTGTATTTTTTTTATATAATAGAACGGGAAAATGGGCCACCTGATGGTAAGGTGAGATGGTCACCGCCGCCCATAGACATTGACTCTCTAAGAAATAATAACCATTCCTTACATATACCAATGCGCCACCTACCTCGGGAGCTGTTAGATGAGATGTTATGTACTCTTCACACCCTCTCTCTCACTCACCCTTCAAACCGGAACACAACAATAGGAAGTATTGCTGTTTGGCGGTAGGATTTTTTTGAAATAAGGTCATATATATAACGGGGCGCGGTTACTTTGGTTGTTGATTTGGACAATAAATGAATCGAATTGGTAGCAATAATGATTGATGGCTGATTTACTTTTAAGAGCGGCTCACCCCGAATGGAGTTGTAAGTGTCATGGCAACGCGAGCCGTTATGTCTTGGACAAGCGACTCGAATGCGACGGTTGCTTGCAAACCCATTTGCTCTTAATCGAGATGAATAATTGTAATCCTTTGATATTATTGTGGTGTACGATTATTGAATCAATTAATACAGTGATTAGACGATATTAAATACGTTTTATTTTGTGAATATCTCCATTGCACGCCCCCATTGTATTCCAAATGTCGGATCAATCCCCGAACCCAACTGTTCGGCATCCTGCTCCTCGACATATATATATGTTTATAAATACTATTGTATACATCTTGATTGTAATTAGTATACTTTTATGAATCAATAATAATATTCTGAAACGAGTTCTACAGTATCTACATTAGTATATATTTTCTATACATTTTGGTAATTGCTTATTTGTTATTCCGAACCGTGGTAGTTTTAAGATAATTTATGTTATTATATTTATTTTAAATGAAAACTGTCTTAGTTTAATGTTGAGATTATTTAACTAAGCAATCATATTATTTAACTAATCAATCATATTTATACAAATGCATCAATCGACGTGTTACTCGTCTAGGTCTGTTTGTCACGTAGTTTCCTATGAATAGTGCTCCATCATACGCGTACCAGAGTTGACACATGAGGTAAATGTACGTAAAATATAATCACATAAATGTGGATTATCCCCCTTGCTCATAATATACTAAAGTTACCTGTTTTTCTTTGTTATTTACACGATGTAGTTTTTAGCACATCACTGTTACGTTCATTTGTTTAAGAACATTTTATATCCTTGTAGTGTTTCGCATCGCTATAAGTCAGCAAACAAAATCATCAATAAGGATTTTTAAATCGAATTTTTATTGGATGGAATGTAAAACTACCTTCGTTTCCAAATGTACATTCTACAGAGAAACGGCATGAAACACAACAGTAAAGATGACACCAATTTAATTACATAGGTAGATACTTTTAAATTGATTCATTTATATATCTTTTAAATTTAAACAATATATTTTTGTATAACTTGAATTAGCCGAAATTTTATATTGATAAGTCCATAATTATTATTTTAGACTAAAGTATCCGCGTGTTGAAATCCAAGTATTTCATTTATTAACATTATTTGCAAATGAGTAACTCTTGTCTTGCAGTTAAAGAAAATAAAACTTACTTACCCACACTCAAAAACATACATTACCCATATTTAACACAGCATAGTAGACACAACGAATAAGGAATTATTTCATCTTTAAATCTTAAAGGACTACAAATTTAAATACATTTTTAAAATAGTGACGTATACATGATCATATTTATTTGTATAGTGTATAAAAATATGTCACCTGTCATGTTAAAAAGCGCATGCAAATTAATTAAAAACTCAAATAAACACCATACTCTTATTTTTTTCAGTCTGACGATAATTTCAATTCCCAATTTTTCCTATGATCTATAGGTAAATTTTATAATAACATTTAACAAACGTTATTTGAAAATCTCTTTTGATTTGACTATTGTAAATACTTGATCGTTTTAGAGGATTTACACTAAGTTAAACATTACTAAGCGTGTATAAGCTTCTCAATTTTCGATTTTTAAGACACTTTCTGCCTCGCACAACCACTCTGTGGAACCAGCTCTCGCCGGCGGTTTTTCCGAACCGATACGACTTAGGAACCTTCAAGAAAAGAGCGTACTCTTTCCTGAAAGGCCGGCAACGCACCTGCAAGCCCCCCGGTGTTGCAGATGTCCATGGGCGGTGGTAGTCACTTTCCATCAGGTGAGCCTCCTGCTCGTTTGCCACCACTACCATAAAAAAAAAAATAATAATAACCAGCGTAGGGTTACAGGAGTAACGAGTTTGTGTTTGTTCCTTATACAGATACCGTGGTATCTCGGATGGAGGATCTTTTAGATAAGAACACATCGATTCATACAATTATACGCTTTATTCTTTGATCAAAGGGCGCCATATAAACCGTACATTGACCTCAATTCACAAGTGTGATCGAGTCTGATACTACCCATCTATTAACTCAATATCTATTTTTTTTGGCATAGGCTGATGTTCAGTTGCTGATTGCCCATGGAATGGATGAATGAATGAAATGGATTGGAAATGTAAAAAATATTGATCATTCCACATATCACCGATGATACCAACCTTGATAACTCAGATGTTAAGTCCCTTATGCCTGCAGCAATAGTATTTTTTACTGATGTATTTTTGATGGTAGATTTTATGATGAGTAGGTGCTATCTACCCAGACGGGCTCGGAAGAAGCTCTACCAGGGAGTAGAAAATAAATCTTAAGCACATATATGCCCCGTAATATCCTTTACGAGCGTGACCAAAGGAAATAGGAAATCATTTTTTATCTCTACATAGTATAAAATAAAGTCGCTTTTCGTTAAATTTTATATTTAAAGTATAACAATATTAATAATAGCTACTGTACAAATCATGACGGCGCGGATGTCGAAAAAGCCCCCCATCACAAGTATTATCGTCTTATCACAAGTAAAATGAACACACCCCTTGTGTTATGTTTTATAAAAGTTTTTTGGGCTACACACTCCCTGGACGAAGTATTTCAACTGTAAACTCTCATTCGACATTTATGGAATATTTTTTATACAAACTAGTTGTTTACTTGAAGTGAAATAAACTTCAAAAATTATTATTATTTTATGAAAAAAATAAATATTATCCTATCATTATCCTTGCGTAATCTAGTTACTGTAAAATTGGCTTGAATGATTTATACCGTCGTATCCCTTCCAGTTTGGGTCGGATGCTTTTAATCAATCGTTTGTAAGGTTATAATTTTGGATAAACCAGACTATTAATACATCATCGGTTTTGCCCTTCCATACATTTATGTTAAATGTTTCCTTATTTAGCTTAACATTATGCCGTACGTTTCATCTCGGTTCTGAAGGCAAATATCGTCAGGTAACCTGCATGCGCTGGTGTAATTCTGTCATAATATATGATCATATCCAATAATGGACCAGCGTGGTGTAATATAGTATATATTATGAAGTTAAAACTATCTCTTGAAGAAATTTTTTGCCAAACTGTGAGATTGTATAATCATTTTTTTTCTCAATTTTTTATATTCACAATAATATTACGCTTTTGTAAAAGATCGCTTCGAAAAATATTCAACGAACAGACAAGACCCCGTTATTTCGTTATATATATAGAAATATATTGATACATTGCCAAATCTATTTAAATAACAATAAATATTGTTTGTTTATCCGATGTCCGCTGTTAGCGTGATATGCGTGAAGCAATTCATGTACGCATGATATTGATTGATACATCTCTTAAACTAATCCTATTTGACAGGAAATATATTGCTCTCTTTCTCACGTCCCATACTTAAAAAAGAGAGAGCAATATTTGGTTAACACATGTAAAACAATCTCGGCACCATTGTATCGAAGGAGACCTCTCGAACTGAGATGGCTAAATGGTTAGATTTGAATCTTAACCTTATAAGTGTGGGTTCAAACTCAATTTTCATACTAAGATTTATTTGTGTTTATAAATTCTCAGATTCATTCATTCAACATTGAAGCAACAAAAGCGAATACAAATTTCATTGTTAGTGCGAAACGACGCGTCTATTTGTTAATTAAATACAATTTTAACCAGTATAGTTAAATTTACTTAAGATTGTCATGAAAATATAAATATCTATAATAATTACGTTAGAAAGTTGGAATGCGATGTGGATGGATATAGAGGTAGGGGACGACCCAAGAAACGATCGATGGATTGTGTGAAAGACGATATGGTTAGAAAGAATGTTACTTGTGAGATGACGATTTAGTATGACTATGTATATTTTCTGGGAAGTCAAAAACAAATTAACCAATTCTATGAACGGAAGATGTACGAATGAATGAACGCCTGAATATCATTCAAGCTGCGGGAACGGCGTCGCTTAGTAAAAAGGCTAGGCTGTTAATTGAAAGGCTATTTAAGATAGTCATATACATGCATATCACCAAAAAATAACATTGAAGAATGCTGCAAATCTCCTTCTTCTAAGGGAGACTAACTCTGCAAAATCAGTTAATTTGGACTATTTACTGTAACAATGATACTTATTTCCGCTTTGTGTTTCTTAGAAACCACAAGATACAGCAGATATGATATTTGTGGTAAGTTTAGAGTTACTGTCTATGGTGAACGTTGAGGTTGACCATATTTTTTTTAAGTCTATAGGTACTATAAATTAAATAATTAAACACATTTGTACAGACATTTCTGTTTAATCCGAGTCTTTTTGTTATTTATATTATTAAATGCCTACCTGTCCCGGGTATCCGCACGGGTAGACAACATAAACGTCTGATTATGGAGAAATATACAAATAATATTGTTTATTTTATTTTTCCGTTTTGATACTTTCTCGCAGAACAATTAAACGAGGAAAGGAGGCACTAATGAAGGAAAACTTAGAAAAAATATTTTCATTGATATTGATTATACTAACAGATAAGGCTACGTTAAACGTTAATGTTCACCCAAGCAAATACTTTTTTTGTAACCATTGATTTTGAACCTGTTGAATATATATTGGTACAAATTTAATTTCAAAACATTCATATTCTTTTGCGTGCAGAGCGTTTTTGGCTTTTGTTAGGCTTTTTACGTTTGATTTTTGTTTCGCAAACGAGATACATTTGATTGTATTTATATTTCATTAGAATTTAACAAGATTTATGGCAATCATCAGAAAGGCTTAATTTTACATTAAAAAAATAATCGTACCAGCGTACCACGTATTAATACTGGGACAAAATCTTCAATAATGTAGGATCTCTTTCTTACTCAAATGTCCGGCCAAACTGACTGGTCTGTCCGACTATTAGGTTCGGCAAACTGGCAACCCTACCTACGCACGATATAAAAATAAAAAATACATATATATCTCAATAAGTATGTGATTTGAATCAGTTTTACTCGATCGTCTAGTTATTTTATTAACTCTTACTATGTGGGTAGACAATATACATATATACATTTTCTTATAAAACGTAGCCGTATTAAAACATGCAGGTGTGCCATAGAACAAATGTTATAATGGAAGTGCTAAGGACTACCTAGTCCTACCTAGTACCTACTAGTACCTACATTGATGATGTCCATGTGTTGACGTGTGACGTGTGAAAAACGTGAATTTCACGTACGACGTCGTAACGTCAAGACGTGTAAAGTAATTGTGTCCTAGCCATAGACTAAAAAAGGTTGATATAAAATTGTCATGATGTGTTATGATATTTCAATAAGATAAATGACTTTTGCTTATTCTGTAATTAAAATTTACTATGGCGTAATTGTATTGAATGAAAAAATCAGTCACTTTTAACCATAGCTACAAGTTGACAAGTATAGATGGATCAAAAGTATTGATTGTACACAATTATTTTATGAGAGACGATCGTACCTACTATGACCGGTTGAATACACAGTTAAGTACACAGTCCCTAAGTATAATTTAAAGTCAAAATAGACAACTTCACTCCTTAGCTTATTTGATTATGTTTATTTTATCACAAAATTAAATTTTAAATATTCTAAACATAATTTTTGTGAGCAGTGAAAACAAAAAAAAGAAATTACATTTATCATAATAATAATAATTATTTTATTATTAATAAGTGCATTATTATTATTTTTTGATAGTTAATTATTCACATGCAGTTCAAAACTATTTTTAATTGCACCGAAACATAGGAATTCGCATGTACTTAACACGCACATTCTTGATCCTTGTAGACACAAATTATTATTGTGACCCAAGACCCTCGATACCATTTCTAATTTGCTCTGACATTTATCTTGAAGTATGTACATAAATAAATAATGTTGTATTTATAATTAGTCCTTGCTTTCAAGAATTGTTTTTATACCTTTATCCTCCGAGATTTTTTAATTAAATCACAATTTATAAGGAAAATATCAATTATTTGCATTTGCCTAGGAATCTTCATGTTATATTATTGTTTATTACGAATTAAACGAAAACAACGTAAAGCGGTCAACAATATTAACAGATTATATATGGCTTGAATAAACACATTCCACAGACTAAAAATTAATGGAACATATTTAAAAAATAAAGTTTAGCTATTCATTAGCCGCTATGTCACGTTTCATATGGATTTTATTTTGATTATCTATATTTGTTCATACTGTATAAATGAGGGGGGGCGCGCCCCTCCACGTTCAATTTATCGGCGTAGATTGGTGTGAGTAACGCCCGTGCTTACGAGATGATTTTAGTGTGCGTGAAACATCAAAAGTAAAGATAACAAAAATATACAAATTAGATTATGTTTAGTAAAGTTTCATTTTATTATAAAATAATAAATTTAATGTTGTGAGTAAATACATATACACCTCCTTTTAGAATGGTATACGTTAGTAATATTAACATTTCGCTACTAGGGGTCGTAACACAAATTAAGTATTACGTAAAAAGTTTATATATATTTATTTTAGTTTCTGTTTCAAAGTATAAAAACTCTCGAGGCTTATAAAATATATGAAGATAATATTATTATAATTATTATCTATATAAACGTATTTCTTTAATTAAACAATTGATAGGAAATCTTGTTACCAATTTGATTTTTTTAATTTATCTAATATATCAGAGCAAAGAGATAATTTAAAAGATAATGACGATAGTAAATAGTATCAGTTTTCGTTATATTACGATATAAATTATAAAACAATCACTGACAGTCATAAAACCAATAGTTTAATTTTTTATTTTTTTTATGGCATTGATTGGCGGACGAGCATATGGGCCACCTGATGGTAAGTGGTCACCACTGCCCATAGACAAAGGCGCTGTAAGAAATATTAACCATTCCTTACATCACCTATGCGCCATCAACCTTGGGAACTAAGATGTTATGTCCCTTGTGCCTGTGATTACACTGGCTCACTCACCCTTCTAACCGGAATACAACAAACCAGAGTACTGTTATTTGGCGGTAGAAAATCTGATGAGTGGGTGGTACCTACCCAGACGGGCTTGCACAAAGCCCTACCACCAAGTAGTTTAATATATAGATATACTAATATTATACAAGCGAAAGCAACTCTGCCTGTTAACTCTTCACGCTTTAACCACTCATTCAATTTAGATAAAGTTGTGTAGGTAATTTGAGTCTCGGGGAAGAACATAGTCTATTTCTTTTAACTCGCCCCTCGAGGGGGTATAATGGGGGGGGACGGTTATGTATTAGTTTTATAAATTTCGCGCAGATAAAGCCGCAGGTTCAGCTAGTATAAATATAAAAGTATAAATCATCCGTTTGTTCCGGCATGACGAAAAAACTACGATACCGATTCTGATGAAACTTTTACATTTAATTTTTTAAGAATTTGGCACAATATCAGTGACATATTAAATTCCTCTGTTTTACTATAACTGATTAAAATATAAAAATGAGAAGTACCAGGCGAACACGATGATATAAGCACTTCGTAATAAGCTTCAAGCTACGCGAACGCAACTGCACCCTTAAGCTATTACTAGTAGATTAGAAATTGAATGAATTCCCTATTAAATTGTGTAAAATCAATAAATGAGTCACAACGAACCGTTAACATAATATTTATAATACGAGAAAGGTCATCGTTGTTATTTATTTAACATTTTTAATAAAAAAATATATATATTAAAATTTCAAAATCTATAATTCCGTACTCGTTGCGACTTAAAACTTGCGACTTAATAATTTATTGATTTCTTGATTGTAAAATAGTTAGCATTTATGCAATTAATTTACATTTAACGTAGGTAGTCTTACAAAAAATTACCTCGTTTAGTTTCATGTAGGTTTTGGCGAAAGTATAAACACGTTGCTTGGGATAATCCAGGCATCGTGTGTATACTTTTAATATAATTATATTAAATTAATTATAATATATTATATTTTATATAGGTACACTAATTTCTGTGTAATATTACACTCAACTACCGACTGAGTTCATTTAAAAAATATAAATTATTATCACTTACCAAAAATAAAAGACCGGTGACCTATTGAAAAATAACAATAAATGCACTAACTGTTCTCAAAACTCACTAAATTTAGTATAATTGTAGTTCTGTCGACGTAATATATATTTTTTTAATTATGTAATGACGATATTGTGCGCACGGACGCAGCAATGGACGCGCTCAGCGTTCGCGCCGGATTTTGGAACACTGGCCAAATAATTTGAAATGACCTGCGTCACTGTCAAGCATTTGTTAGTGAGCGCTATTTGTGATAACCGTCTATTTATTTGTTACATGAAACAAATTAAAAAAAATAATTTAGATAATTAAATTTATTTCCGCGAAAATACTGATGAAATTTCTTTGGTTACCATAAAAGAGCAATTATTATATTTCTTCTAGTTGAGTAATAAAAATATTGAGCAGTAAAAACATTAATCGGCTAAATTTTTTTTTAATTTTTACAAAATTAATTATTTTATTCATTGTTTGTAAATAAATATACGTAATTCTTTTTTGAAAAGCTTGTGAAAAATTCAAAGAGATAGATTATTTATATTAAGGACTTAAACAATAAATGTTTTAGTTGAAATTTAAAAAAAAACCTTGTTATTATTCTTTTTTATTATTTTATTTTTAAATTTTTTTTTTGCACTGCTCTTTAAGTTTGGGCAAACTTTTTTACGATCATATCGATTAAACTTTTTTCCCATACATATCAATTAAATAACGAACTCCGCACAAATACATTGACAGACTTGTGGAGTCAAAACACATTACGATTCAGATTAGTATATTTTAAAAATAAACAGTCGCTCTTGACCGTGAAATATTTTTAGGTAAAGCGACTCAACACGATTTAATACCTACATCATAAATATTTTCTCGTGTTCACAGAGCAAAATATTGACATGATACTTTTTCTAATAGTGAATTAAATAATATGATTATAATATTCAATAAACTTATTGATCTCTGCGGACTTACCAGTAACAATAGGTATTGTTAATCAAAGACAATCATAAGGAAATGTCTACAATAGATAGCTGAATCAGAAAATAAACTTTGTGTGATAGATATTTATTTGTCTGTCCGAAAGATCATTCTTATGATGTAATAGCATTTTCTACATACGTATCTTATATCTTGTATATATATAGTTCGTTTTTCAAAGTTTTCTACAATAACTACAAATGTACCTACATCATATTTTTTTTAAATGCGAAAACATTTATTATTAAAACGAGGAAGAATGATAATATGGCTCTATAGTGATTGCTTTAGTTCAAACTCATCATTTCAAAAATACATGCGATGTCGACTGTTAACAATTTTACGGAATACCTGAATTAAAAAAAATTAATATTAATAATATTTATTTGTGTTTTTTTAGATTTACATATATAGTATAATTACAATGTAGAATAGAGAATAGGTACCTAATTGGGTAATAATTTTTAAGATACCCTACATTTTTCGTAAGTGCTGTCCGTATAATTGGGAACAGAGTAAAATATAACGAACGTTGTTGCACATACAGCTCGAATTTAAGGAAGTGAATCTTGATGTCGAATAAAGGGATAGATTCAGGAAAGCTAAAATATACTAATATTATATATGCCAAAGTTTGGTGGTATGAGTGTTTGACACTCAATCTCAAATCGCGGCTTGAACTAATGGCATAATATAAACGTTATATTTGTTTTTCATTTGTTATATTATGTTGCTAAAGGGTTCTTAGGTTATTTATGTAGTACTAATAAAAGGTATTTATATACTAATAAGGTACCTAACATTCTTAAAAATCTAAATCAAATTATGTTTTATTCAAGTAGGCTAATAAAATCACTTTTAAATCGTCATGTTCGGAAAGTAGATTCTACCGAGAAGAACTGACAAGAAACTCAGTAGTTACTCTTTAACAGAGTATATCAGTAAAATTCAATTAAAATTAAATACTGCCTAGAATTCAATAAATATTAACTCCACGCTTTATCATTACAATAATTTTCTATTGAGCAATACGTCTGGTTCATCAGGGTTTTTTTGACATGAACTTTACGTAGACCATGTTGAAAATAACTATATTTAACAAAAAATAAAAAAACATTTCTAAAGTTTATCCCTGTAAAGAGCACAGTTATTGAAGCAGTTTAAGTGCACTAAACGCATAAAATGGACGCAACAAGTTTTATCATACACTATATATGAAGCATCGAAAGCAATAAAACAATTAGGCAACACTTACTTAGTTTATTTATCAGGTAAAAGCGCACGATTAGAATGAATGAACGTTTACCTGTCAGTGTTACTGCGTGATTACGAAAAATCGATCTTCCAGATAACGGGTGTAGTTTCAACGAAAACTGTCATAGCGCGATAAAACATGACGTAGTTTTTTTATTAAATACATGTTTACTATCTAATATTAGAAAAACGCTTTAAAATATCTAATTTAAAAGCCATACAAGCGTTTGTTAACGCGCGGCGATGCGCTGCATTGAATTGTCTAATCAAATAAAATAAGATTAATTTTGTGTAATTCCTATAGAAGGGCGGTTTAAATAGATAGATGTGTAGTATTACAAATTCTAAACAAGTTATATCGTGATATAAGTAGGAATAAAATAATGGTAACAAATGATAGATAATATAAAAAGAGAAATGCTAGTTTTTTTGTATATGTATGTAAGAATGAACAATGTAAAAATCGCTAGCAAACCAAATAAATAAATTATGTAACAAATAAAGGTAACGAAAAATACTGGAGATATTATACCCTTAATTTTTAATAATTGTTAAGATAAACAGTGCATTAAATACTCTCTCGTTCTAATATCCGAAACTGGAGAAAATTCGATGCACATTGGTATGTGTAACAATTTACTAAATACGTGTATCAATTTTTTATGATGAGTGGTCACCACTGCCGATAAACATTGGCGCTGTGAGAAATATTAACCATTTCTTATATCGCCAATGCGCCACCAACCTTGGAACTAAGATGTTATGTCCCTCGTGTCTATAGTTACCCTTCAAACCGGAACACAACAATACTGGGTTTTGCTGTTTGGCGGTAGAATATCTGATGAGTGGGCTAGCAAAAGGCCCTAACACCAATATCACTGTTAATAGCCCCCCTAGTCAAATATTATACATAAGTACTATTTAATCAAACACAAACAGATTAAGGCATAAACAATTTTACTACTTTTTATTAATATGTTTATGAAAAGTAATCCAAGGAGGCTTGTTATGCGGTAAGCATACAAATAAATATAATACCTATAATAATTCCTACCCTCAGCGGGGGTTAAGCCCCCCCAAATGACAACGCCGGATCCGCCACTGGTCGCACACATAAGGTACGAAATAATATACTTTCACTTTCTTAATAACTAAAAAATATTCTATGCTGACATGTTAAACTATTGATATAAAAACATAATGCATCATAATATAAAGTATAAAACAATTTCCTTGAGGCCAGAGATCGGCGCATAGATAATTTTATGCAACGAGAAAGATGCTTACCTTTCCATTTTAGAAGACAAAGTCAGAAAATAACGATACTCTGGGGGATTACATCTAAATATCTCAAGGGATAATAATAGAGGCCTTTTCCTCGCATTGTTAATTCGTATTGTAATCGATGATGGATTATTAATTTGAATTAGAGTTTAATTAAGTATATTATTATTAAATTCTTAATTTCAAATTTTATAAAGTAGCCTTATCCAAATACCAGCCTCAGCTGTTAATTTTAAGAAATAGCCTAAAATAAAAGGAAGGCTATCTCTAATTGGTGAAAGGTAATTTGTTACCTATTGGCGAGTGTAACGTGTAAGTGGGCCACCTGTTGGTAAGTGGTCACCACCGTCCTTAGACAAAGGTGCTGTAAGAAATATTAACCTTTCTTCCATTCCTTAACATCGCCAATGCGCCACCAACCTCGGGAACTAAGTTGTTATGTCCCTTGTGCCTATAGTTACACCAAGTAATCTGGGGTAAGTAGTTATTTATTCTTGCACACCAAATTTGACATGCAACAGGCCATATATCGTCTTTTTATCAATAAGATAGCATCTTTATAAGCGAGCTAGTTCAACGAGGCAGCTATAGAGTAGTCACCTCGTTTGCGGCACTAATGGCGTTGAAAAACATCTTCTAGACACATCCTCATGACATATTGATTTAATCATTGATATTTATAATTTATGGTTTATGGTTGTATATTTTACGACGAGTAAGATAGTACAAAATGTTTATTACGAATTCAACAACCTAAGTGCTAAGTTTTATGACCAAGGCTACGTCTCCCAGACTATTTATTAGACCATATATGAAAACGAATGACCAATTTCCGCTCAGCTGTTCCACGGCTCCACTGACTTCAATACCGTGAAGGAATTATTCTATGTTTTCGATCTGCACGATCGTAATTTTAGACGACTGCCCTCCCTTGATATGAGATTCGTGTGTAAGTATACCCCCTTATCTATTAAGGTATGGGGGAATTAAAGGTATTTGGTAAGTTGGCACAATCGGCAATAGATGTTGGCATTTTAAGAAATATACAACACGAGGTCACTCAGTGCATCTTAGATATTACATACATTTTATTGTAGTTGTACTGGTTTTCTCGTCCTTCAAACCAGAATACCACAGCCAACACAAAGCTCAATAATCCATTAGTTTTCGGTGCATATGTGTGATACAGGGATCTCTATCATGTTTTTAATTCGTAATATCCTCTTGTTTAAAGTGACTAAAATTATATTATTAATCACATGTATCGCGCTTTACCACCAGCCGTCGCGCGGTTTCTGGAATGACCATGACCTTTTCCGACCGTTGCGATAAAAACTGTTGTACAGCGACAAAAATCAACTGTTTTATTAAAATGTGAACAGTTAGATATATTTTTCGAATAGGAATGTTATATTCAAATTGAATTTGTTTATAAAACCTCAGGGAATAGATAGACTTGTATTGAAATTAATTTAAGATAAAGTTACCGCGATAATCATTTATTTACTTATTGATAATGTTACTATGTTTGATTTGATCTAAGATTAGTATATTTAAAAATACTGTACTTATTAATACTGACATTTGAGTACCTTTTCTTATTTTTTTTGCGATGCTTGGATTTCATTATCTGGCAGAAAATCCAAATCCTAATGACTAAATCGTTTAACGAAAGACGGTATCAAATCATAAAAATACACTCAGAGTAAATAATCATACTGACAAATTGTTTTTAGAGCCTATTTTATAACGCCTATATTTATTAAAACACATTGACAAAATTGCTATTTTTAATTAATATATTTGTTTTTGTAACATTTATATATGGAGATGCTTTTATTTTATAATAATAAAATGTCATTTACTTTGCATTAAAGTGCATGCTTATCATAATTCATTTTATTATACGAATTAAATAATCATTATTCATATATGCATTTTTAAACTGTTTATTTTAATGTCAATGTCAAAAGCCAAATTTTTTAACTGTCAACTGGCTGTCAAATGATATCTGCACGACGCACGTGTATTTATTGCATTTTATTTTGCAAGTAAACGTTCTTTACTAAATGTAAGTCTTTCAAAAAATAATGGAACCGAAAAAGATATTACAAAAACCGTCTCTAGCATATACAAGTAATCCTAATTTCAGTAAACCTCCTAAAACACCTAACCCCGTAAGTATTGTTTATGTTTAATTTTTGAGGTACTACTGCTCATTTCAATATTTAAAAAATCTATGGATTATTTAATTAATACTAATTTACTGTTTTAGCACTTAGAATGCCTAGGGACGCCCCATATAGATTCTTTCAATTATATGGTACAAGATGGTCTCAAAGCTGCAATCGCGGATTTAATTCCGGCCGAATTCGAGATGCCGAGTGGAGAAAGAATTAAAATCACTATAGATGAGGCAGCGTTCGCTAAGCCGAGTGTACCCATGGAAGCAGTGGGTGTCAAAAATCAGAGGGTACTTCCTACAGAATGCCGACAAAGGGCTGCTACATATAAGGGTGACTTTAAGATAAGATTAAGTTTCAATATTGATGGAAAAACTATGTCAATCGATAAGTCACTAGGAAGCTTGCCTATTATGCTAAAGGTAAAATAAATTCATTTATTAATTTTTATTAAAAAATATATTATTTTTGGAGTTTTAAATAATGTATTTTTATTCTGTATAGTGTTTTTTAATATATTTTTTAATGTTATAGTCAAAGGTCTGTCATTTGGCAGACTTATCGCCCGAGGAACTTGTGAAACACAATGAACATGCTGATGAATGGGGTGGATATTTTGTTATCAAGGTAATACCATAATTAGATTTTACTTAGTACAATATAATAAATACAGAAGTAACTCTGTCTGTCAGTCAAAAGTTTGCCTAAATTATATTTAAAAAAATATGTTACAATGTCTTTTACTATTGAAATAAAATTGGGACCACCTTGAATTTATACTGAACCCAATGCAAAAAGATTAATCAAAAGTCATTTTGGAATCAGTTAAAAATTTACTGGAACTTATTAAAATTTCAATAAATGATTGGTTGACAAAAAAAATTTTTTATATTTTTTTAAATTAATATGTGAATGTTGAAAACTGATTAGCTTCTTTTGTTTTTAATTTTATTCTACAGGTACTGTTCACAAAAAAATAGGTGACTAAAGAAAAATGAAAATGTAAAAAAATAATATTCTTCTTTCTTTTCTAGGGTCATGAACGTTTAGCTCGTATGTTACTAGTGACGCGCCGCAACTATCCCGTCGCTATTAAACGTTCAGGCTGGAAGATGAGAGGGAATTTATTCTCCGAGTTTGGAATCCTAGTACGCTGTGTCAAACCCGATCTCACGAGCACCGTAAGATTCTAATGAAGCATTACTCTTTATTATAGTAATTATCAAGACTTATCAATACTATAAGTGCTAAAGATTTAACAGTAACAACTTCACTGACAAGACAGTTATGTGAAATAAAAATGATTTAGTCAAAAAATTGAAAACAAACTATAAGGCTATCTACACAGTGAAATATTATTACTTATGGATATCTCACAAAAAGTGACAATGCAGGCCCTAATATTTAAATATAATAAAAGTTAAGCATTAACAAATTAATGTTCTGTTTATAACATTTATAGAATATTGTCAGTTGGTTTTGACATGAATCATTGGTCAATTGGGTTCAACTGTGGCATGGTCAGATTTGATACCTTGGCCTTACTCCCTGTAAATTACAAATATGTGAAGAATTTAATATTGAGATTGATCACCTTTTTACTTTCGAAACATTGACTTGTTTGTGGGTTCACTTTACCACTGGCAGCCCTACACCGTCTAGGGAAATCTCAAGTGGTCTGTTTGTTTGTAGTTAAGTACTACTACATATCTTACAACCCGAACTAATAGTCGATGTTAAAAAATTAAATTAAATTTTCTTTTCACAGAATAATGTTCTGCACTTTCTCCAAAATGGTACCTGTAAGCTAATGTTCTCTCACCGCAAAGTTATGTACTACGCGCCATTAGTATTGATCATGAAGAGTCTGGTGGACTGGCCGGACCATTACATATACAGATTATTGCTGCACGGAAAGAAGAATGATTTGTATTATGTTAAGTGAGTTATATATACAACCTCTTTTCAGTGATTCTATTTTATTTGGAGTTTATTAATTGTACTTTAACTTTGTTAACATGAAGTAATTGCGCAAAGAAATGGTCCAATGTTGGATAAAGGTTTTAATTTCAAAAAACTAAAGGTAGTGAAAATTAAAAGGTATTAAAAGTCTTATTCTACCATGCCGTTTCAGTGTAAGTTTGTGGTTTTATATATAGACAGAATAGGCTATTTGACTGGTTTTTAAAATCCATTTTATATTATTTAGTAGAGGTTACGGAACTCAATAAAAGTTGGGTTTTTTAATTCTAGTACATATTTGCTGAGAAATATCAAATTAAAAATTCAATATTTAAATAGCTCGCGAAAACGCTACTTTGATAATATGGTGCTGCTATGGGGTCGGTGACGTCACTTGCCTGTATTGTAATTTGTGGTTAACAAGCAAGTGACGTCATCATAAACCCGACCAATCAGGAGCGTTTTGTGTCCGTGTCATATGTTTAAAAAAATGCATATTTATTTAGGGATTTTTGAATAAATTAATTATTATTTTCGACTTAATAAATAACCATTTTTAAACTCATAATATATAATGATTACAATAATTGATACTTTATTTTTCGCATTTTCAAACAGCCTATTTTACCTGGAACATGTAGATTTCTTGTAACACTAACTATAAGATGAATTATAAAGATGTATGAAGCACCTGAATATGTTATGGTGTATACAAAGAAACTCTGTAAGATTCTAAAAATGACTTAAAAACATTTCTATAAATGGAATATTATTTCCAAAATATTTTCAATGTTTTGTTACCTAACATAAGGTTATACCTAACATATTCTTGCTGACTTCTATCATTAGCAATACCAGTAAAAATATGAAAAACTAAATCTCTCCTTAAGCAGGGTTACTATTGATCAATAAGCGCATATTTCAAAATTATTTCTTCCATAAACAGCTGTGTACAGAACATGCTTCGTGAACTTCATGAACAAAGTATCCACACACAAGAGGAATGTAAATCCTACCTCGGCCGCATGTTCCGGCCCAGGCTTAGCGAACTGCCTCCATGGGCAACGGACGAGGATGCTGCTGACTTCCTTCTGACTCGCTG
The DNA here is from genome assembly GCF_037043105.1 of Vanessa tameamea. Lineage (NCBI taxonomy): Eukaryota > Metazoa > Arthropoda > Insecta > Lepidoptera > Nymphalidae > Vanessa > Vanessa tameamea. The sequence goes on along the minus strand of NC_087332.1, from coordinate 7,541,870 downwards.
TGTGATGATCCATCTCAATGGAAACACTGATAAGTTCCATGCTCTAGTGTTTATGGCACAGAAGCTATACGATGTTGTCCAGAATAAATGTAAGGTGAGCTTGAAATGCATTCACTTGTTACATTAAATCAAAATTAAACTATACTTTATTTAAGCAATGTCGTATGTTTAAAAGTATTTATATTGTTAATACAGTAGACGAATCTAGAATCTTCTACTAATAAAACTGCAAGAAATTCCTTAGTTTTTGCAAAATATATTATAAAAGTTTGAAAGATAGTTATTTAAGTTGAGCTGTGTAAATCTTCACTGTCCTAAAGTACAAAAATAACCAATAATATGATTACATGAGAACTTACATTCAGGTTGGTGAAAGATAAACGAGGTTACGAGGTAGATTGGAATTTTAAAGTTTTTTTTTTCTAATATAGGTGGAAGGTGCCGATGCTGTAATGGTCCAAGAGCTACAAGTCGGTGGACATCTTTATTTGCAAGTGTTGAAGGAACGACTTCAAACTATATTGTATATCATCAAGGCGAATATTCTAAAGCGAGCTAAAACTGCTAAGAAATTTGTACTGACTTCGGTAAGATTTGTATTGCTCATTTTTTTTTTCATAGTATTAGATGATAAATATAAAAATTGACTTAAAAATACTGTCCACGTTTACACCGCATTTACACAAAAAAATAATTGAATAATTCATAAGCTATTTTTGGAGTAATTAGTCTAATTTATAGGTGTATCAGTTTCAGTAAAATTCGTGAAATTAACACACAAATAAGAAATAAAAATATACTGACTATTATAGATAAAATTACAGTTAATTATTACATTTATGACTTAGTTTTACTAGAACTAACATATATGGCTGCTGCTACATATACAGTAAGGCACACTCATCTCTAGGAGAGATTTACAAGCTAGTCAATTGCTAGGCTGGTCTATCTTATGACAAATGAAGGTTTACTCAATACTTAAAAAACCATGTAGCATCACAATTTAAATTTTAAGATCACTGATGACAATATAGTTTTCACATACAAAATACTCGTACAAATTCTCCTTGGGCTGAACAAACAAGGACTTCTTCATTTGGAACAGATACATTTAGTAAGTTATGTTTACAGAAAGAGCTGCAGCAATTGATCCGAATGGCTGGGAGTTTGGAACAAAAGATGGAGACGTTCCTGGCGACTGGCAACGCCCCGTCCACCAACGTGAACCTCGCGCAGTACAAGGGGCTGACGATCGTCGCCGAGAACATCAACAGGATGCGATACATGTCGCATTTCAAGTGCGCCCGAGTATTTTCTATTTGAATTTTCTCATTGATTCTTTTGACCGCTTGTAATTGTACCATTGTACTAATGTTCTCTCGTAATATTTCATAACTGCATGGACCTCGATCGAAGGTGTGGTTTCAAAAACTCGTTCGGGGTGTGTTTTGCATGTTATTCACCGTATTCTCCAACTGACAATGGAACAATGCGATTCATATCATCTCCTCAAGATAGGAGGAGATCCTGACCAGGCCGTACGAAGTGTCTGCAACGTAGTTCGGTCCGCAGGGCGATCCACCGCGGCTCGTTCTTCATGGAGATGCGCACGACGGAGGCGCGTCAGCTGCTGCCCGACGCGTGGGGCTTCGTGTGCCCCGTGCACACGCCCGACGGCGCGCCCTGCGGCCTGCTCAACCACCTCACCGCCTCCGCGCAGGTACCTCCACCTCACTCCGCCGCTGTGGTTCGAAGAATCACTGTTTAATGTCCTTTGTTTTGCCTCCAGGTCACGCAGCATCCTGACCCTAAGCATCTCCCCAACCTGCCATTCGTCCTGGAAAAATGTGGTGTGTATAAAACCATTACTCGTTTAGGACATATTACTTGCAAAAAATGGTCACTAAGCAATATTCCTAATTGTTCTGTCAGTAGAAATTCTGGCGGATATACTCATATATATTTAAAAGTAACACAGTTTCTTGTCTAAATTCAGAGTGTGTTTAACTAAACTTTTAACCAAACACAAAAAAATGTTTAATTAATAAGCTACTACTTTATATTTGTTTTTTACTGCTCCGTATATTTTTTTCACTTTTTATCTTAATTGTATTTAAATTATTATTTAGTGCATGATGTGGTCTCCTATAATTGAAGGAGCACACAACTTGTAACCCTTATATTGCTTAATTTTAAGAATATGTATTTAGTGTGTATCTTTTGTTGGAGATTCGAGAATTAAATAAATAAATAAAATAAAAATTCGTAGTTCTGCAAGTCGATAGCATAAGCTTCGAACCCTTCACAGCCCAAAGACGAACTTTAATGACAGTAGGACTCTAATTTATGTACTAAAATTAGGAATGGAGCCTATCAGCTCGGTGGCCAATACTCCATTGTCCCACGACGTATACAAGTACCCAGTCTTCATAGACGGGAGACTGGTTGGCTATCTGCCTGAAGACACCGTTCAAAGGAGTGCCGCTTATCTCCGGACATTGAAGATCAAGGGGGAAGAGGTGCCTATAACTACTGAAATTGTTGTGATACCCAAAAAACAGGTACAGTCATGTTTTTTTATATATATATATATATTTTTAAAGATCAACAGACATACAGATGGAGTCACTTTCTTACTTATAATATTAGTATAGTATAGATAACTAGCTGATCCTGCGGCTTTATACGCGTGAAATTTATAAAACTATAGTACATTAAACTGATTCGGTTTTACAAGGAGTCCCTCGACAACTGATGCGGGAATAGCACTTCTCAAAACTATTTACATTGCATGGGAAAAATCACAGACTGCTATTGGAGTATTCTGTGATTTGTCTAAAGCATTTGATCGTGTAGAACACGAGACGTTTCTTTATAAGCTCAAATATTACGGTAATAAAGGTAAAGCCCTTGATCTCATTGCTTCATATTTAAGTCTAACAAGTTTTTAATAATGGAATAAAGTCTTCTGGATCTACGTTAAAAATGGGTGTTCCACAAGGATACATTTTGGGTCCCTTTCTATTTTTACTCGTAGTGTTGATTTTAATTGGCACAAAATAAACATACATTGAAGTTAACGGAAATGTTAATTATAATGAGTTTTCCTCCCTACCTTACTTACATTCCTTACCTAAGAAATGATTGATTCCATATACAAACTTGTATCCCCTTTTCAAACCCTTAAGGGATGATTTCCAAAATAAAAACTAGTCTATGTCCCTTCCCGGGATTCATAACTATATCTATGGTAATTTTATCAAAATCGGTTCAGAGGTTTAGGCGTGAAGTGGTAACAGACAGAGTTACTTACGCATTTATAATATTTATATAGATAAAATGCCTGCCTACCTGTTTTCGTTTAAAAAAAATTATAAATGTTACTCGTGGCCATTTCTGGAACAGATGTGCGCCCAGTATGCGGGTGTATTCCTCTTCACGACCGAGGCTCGTATGATGAGACCGGTCATCAACTTGTCCACGGGACAGTTGGAACTTATCGGGACAATGGAACAGTTGTATTTGGACATCGCCGTCACTCAGAACGAAGTTATAAAAGGTTTGTAAAATGTCTTTGAATACAGCATGTCTCTCTTAATCTATAATGTATATATATATATATTATATATCAAAGTATATATATATATATATATATATATATATATATTATATATCAAAGTATATAATATATATATATTATATACTTTGATATTTTTTTACTTACTTCTTGGTTAATTTTTCAGTCCATAGATGGCACTGCATGTATATTAAATCGCGTATTTATTTGGTATTTTATATTACAAGAATTTGAAGTAAAATACATATATTCTATCTCTAACAATAATACTTAGTGCTGCTGTGTTCCGGCTTGAAGGGTGAGTGAGCCAGTGTGTCTATGGGAATAAAAGATATAACATCTTATAACCTATGGAAGTAGGAAAAAAGATAAACAAACCTTAGATTTACGTATTTCATGCGATTTGCCTGAATAACTCAGCTGTATGTTCACTACTAAGAGTTTATGATTAATATATCTTTACTTTCAAAATTCCGATAACAGTTTCGTCGACGTTCAAAACGCCATTCTTTCGCAAATCCATAGTGAATATCATAGATTAATCAAGCTCTCGACCAATGATATCGCGTAAATTTTCTGTCAAATGTTAATTTAGCTCCTATTGTGGTTGGAATAGAGTATAGTTCTCAAGGTGACTGGAGTATTGATTATATACCGAATGATTAATATTTCTTATAGTATCAATATCTACCAACAGTTGGCTCATTTGCAAGTCCGCCAACTTTACGAGATTTAAAAAAATATTTATGTTGTCCAAAATTTATATGTATCCATAGAATATGTACGTACTAATTGTAATATGTAATACTGTTCATAAGTTAAAGAGATATATATCTTCGTTATGATTGGTTATGATACTTGTTCGATACTTTTGCTAGAATAAATAGTTAATATTTATTATAATATTTTTAGTCTCAATAAAACTGTTGTGAAGAGAACACGCGTTATTAATATTCACCCGCTTCATCGTACAAAATTGAACCATAACCAAATAAACAAAAAATATATACCCAATTTAAATTCTTGATTTTTTTTGGAATAAAAGGTAGAACAACACATTTGGAGCTCTCGAAGTCAGCGTTCATGAGCAACTTGGCACAACTGGTCCCGATGCCCGACTGCAACCAGTCGCCTCGGTAAGTTCTTGACACACAAATCACCCTTAACCTATTCATAGCAATAATATAAGTGTTCTACACTCACATTGCACATTACGTTTAAGAAATTGCCAATTCTGAATCACACCTCGATCATATAATAAGCAAATCCATTAATTTTATTAGATATTTTTTAATTTAGTTTCTGTTCACAAATTAAAAATATAAAAGTCTCTTGGTATCAATGTTTAAAAAAAAGATTTTCTACTAAAGTTAACTCTGAAGAGAATTTACGTAAAGGGACCTAAATTATTTCAGTATTGCTTTTTTAAGTAAAAATCTTTGAAATCCTTGGAGTGTCGTTAATTTCTCTTCGTATCAGATGCTACATGGGTATGTAATCCACAGTAACATGTACCAGTGCCAGATGGGCAAGCAGACGATGGGTACGCCCATCCACACGTGGTCGTCCACCGCCGAGACCAAACTGTACCGCCTGCAGTCGGGCGCGGCTCCGCTGTTCCGGCCGCTGCACCACGACCAGATGCGACTGGACGACTATCCCGCCGGCACCAACGCCATACTCGCCGTCATCTCCTACACGGTCAGCACCAGCCTGACTCACCACATGCGACTGACTGACTGACCGATTTCAGCCGGCAGCCTTTTTCAGGGGAGACCAGCCAACTACGTAGAACATAGAATAAGTGTGTGCATTAACACATGTGCACTCTATTTCTCACTCTCATATCCGATGGGACGGCAAATCCTACACGACCGGAAACAGTTCACACTTCCAACTTCACGACTTCGTGCTGGTACTGCAAAATTTTCAACGGAAAAACCTATTTTTTTTTTACCCTATACCCGAGATCTATGGCCTTATATCTAGCCACGAGATCGACGACCTTCGATCTATGCGTGAACTGCGACCGGTCTGAAGTCGGTCGAGAATACCGACGAGCCCCTCGTCGACTCTCCGAGCCGATCGCGGTAACGGTCCAGCGCGGGTGGGTTCCAGGGCTACGACATGGAGGACGCGATGATCATCAACAAGTCGGCGTACGAGCGCGGCTTCGCGGCGGGCGCGGTGTACAAGGCCAACTTCGTGGAGCTGGCGCACGCGGCGTCGTACTTCTGCCGCGACCCCGCGCGCGCCGAGCTGGCGCCGCACGTGGACGCCGACGGGCTGCCCGCGCCCGGCGCGCGCGTGCGCCCCGACGACCCCTTCTACTGGTGAGCCTTGCAGCGGCCCGCGGGCCCGTGAACATCGGCCGCGAAGGAAGGAGGACGCATTTTTCTTGAAGGTTCCTAAGTCTGTGAGAAAATGTCTTAAAGATCGCGCCGTTGGGGATTTTCGTTTTGATGGACATCTAGGTGGTGCGAGATTTAAATCGGAGCATGCACCGTCGACAACTATCTTGATGCTCCGATCTGCCAAAAAGCTGGTAATCCAATTGCATAATTTCCCGGGAAGCCCATAGGAAAGAAGCTTCGAAGGATCGCTTTGTGCCACACGCGATCGAAGGTTTTCGCTATGTCCAGGCTGGCTTCTAATGCTTCCCCCTTGCTCTCAACTCCAATTAATGGTACGAATTGCAGTACATATATATATTGACCATAATTATAAAAAAATAAGGTATATTATCAATTGTATTTCTTAGCTACTGGGACGGCGAGAAGAGTCAGTTCGTGGTTTCTCGCTACCACGGCAAAGAGGAGGTGTTCGTGGACAACGTGAGGTTATGTGGGGACTTCTCGTCGAAAGCGCCGAAGAAGGCCTGTGTCATGGTTCGGATACAGGTTGGACATTGTCATAGTGATAATACTTGAACATCATCTTGATAATACTTGAGTAACATCTTAAATTGATTTATTCCAGCGTAATCCGACAGTAGGTGACAAGTTCGCGTCCCGGGCCGGACAGAAGGGTATCTGTTCGCAGAAGTGGACGGCTGAGGACTTGCCGTTCACGGAGTCGGGTCTCATCCCGGACATTCTGTTCAACCCTCACGGTTTCCCGTCTAGAATGACAATCGCTATGATGATCGAGTGCATGGCCGGGAAAGCGGCGTGTCTGCATGGACACGTAAGTCGTTACGTTCTTTGCTAACATTTTTTAGTTATTTTCGATGCAGGAGAATTCCTTTAAATGTTTTATTGTGTAGCGTACTCCAACCGCAAGATGACAAAAGCGAAATAAACGACATTCGACATCGAATCGATGAGGATTTCGGTCGGGAGAGTCTTCGGTCGAGTCCGAATAAACTACTGTAGTCGTTTTGGATCGTCGCTTTGAACTTCTAACGAACTAAATATCGTACGATCAGGTCCACGACGCGACGCCGTTCCGCTTCAACGAGCGGGACACGGCGATCAACTACTTCGGGCGCCTGCTGGAGGCCGGCGGGTACAACTACTTCGGCACCGAGCGCATGTACAGCGGCGTGGACGGCAGGGAGATGGCGGCCGACATCTTCTGCGGGCTCGTGCACTACCAGCGGCTGCGGCACATGGTGTCGGACAAGTGGCAGGTGCGCACGACGGGCGCCGTGGACGCGCTGACGCGGCAGCCCGTCAAGGGCCGGCGGCGCGGCGGCGGCGTGCGCCTCGGCGAGATGGAGCGCGACGCGCTGCTGTCGCACGGCGCCGCCTTCGTGCTGCAGGACCGCCTGTTCCACTGCTCCGACAAGACCGAGGTACTCGACTGCCCCACTCGGTGTGCCGGTTCTAAATTAAGCGAAGCGATCGTTGTGATTTACTAGTGGAGGAGCCGACGTACTTGCAAAGTATACCTTCCGATCCGATGGTGACTTTGAATTAGACTTTAAAATAAAATGGAGATTTTGTAGTGTTGTTTTTGATTCAACTCATGCGACTTTTTGATATTCAATTGCACCTTAATTTTTACAACGTTCTTACTTAGATTAACGACAGAGATATTTGAATTGAGTAGAGATAATATGAGTACTTTGTTGTGCTTAGGCGATCGTGTGCTCGAAGTGCGGCACGCTGCTGGGCCCCGCGGCGGGGGACGCGGAGGGCTCCAAGGACTCGTGCCGCCTGTGCGGGGAGGGGGACCTGCTGACCGTGGCCATTCCTTATATCCTCAAGTTCTTTGTCACGCAACTGGCCTCCGTTAATATTAATGTTAAAATCAATTGTAACAACGATTTAGCCATAACGAGTTGTTGATTGTTAATACATTTGTATAGTAATAATAAAAAAATTACAATAATGATTTGTTTTACTTCAAAGTTCTAACGCATTCAAAGTGTAATAGAACCAAACTATTGTAATTTGGTTGAAGTATACATTCTGAGAACAATAAATTATACCGAAATCTATAACCAAACATTCATTTCTTGTCTGTCAAAAAACTGCATTAGTACACAGGAAAAACAGTACTCAGTTCATTTTTTAATGTTAAAAATTTGTATTTTTTTTCAAGTGTTGTTCGTACAAAAGTATAGGATTATTAAAACAAAACAATAATTGGAGAAAAATTTAATTGTATAATATATCAATAAATGTTTACACCCAGACAATGTCTGTATGTATCACTCTTAAAATAAAACATTTAAAAGAAGTATAGTAATATATTTCTTGCTAGTCTTCGTCCATGGCTACCTCTTGTTCCTTCTTTTCCTTCTTCTTCTTTTTCTTCTTACTAACGCTCACATCTGCTTCCTGGGCATTGCTCTCATCTGCCACCTGTACGTCTTGCTGTGATACTTCCTCCATGGCCTGTTTCATTACATCTATATTCTTCATTGGAATGTCACCGGTCTCGTAAAACTTTAATCTGTCTTCAACTTGCTGACGGAGTTTCTCTCCATACACAGTTGTTTGAGTTTCTAAACAAAATTATTCACAATTAAATTATATATTTTAAATTAAAATTAATTTTTAATAAACATATAATGGACATAAGAGATATATTTTGAACATAAAGCTATGTCTTGGACCAATTTTGATCACTATTATTAAGAAAATAATAGTGAAGTCAGCACTCACCAGAGAAGCAGTCGATCCTAGAAGCGATAGAGCACTTGTTTGCGAGGTAGCGACTGATACGTCCCTTGTTCTTAAGGCCAGCTCGCCCGATGAAAGTTGAGTGATATAGAAGACCATACTTAGGTGTCTTGGAGCGGGTCTTCAAAGCTCGGAACAAAGCTTTTTCCGCGCCTGTGAAAATGTGCATAGTAAAAGTATTTTAGGATTTTCATAAATGATGATATTTTAGTTTTTTATTAGCAAGTTGAACAAGAAGTTGCTAAAACTTACCAAGAATCTGTAATGTGGAAGCCGGGTACTTCGCTAAACTGGTAAGAGAACCAGCTTTGGAGATGAGACGAGCTCCCACCTGGTCCCCAATAAGTGTTGTAAGGTTTGGAGCCACCGAGGTCATCTTTGTATGTAAATACTCTGCTATTTCTTTCCTAAAAGGAATTTATAATATATTACTATAATAAATAAAATCAATACATTTTTTGCATAACGGCTTACATCTAATATGTAAAACAGATCTAGTATACTCATAATGTAATTTTATTAAATAATATTCTCAGAAAATTTAATATTACAAAAAAAATTATTAGTAGAATTGATTGAAACCTTATAATATAACAAATATGCTCAATAAATATGGATATATTATATCTATACATTAAAAAAAACTTAAATAACGTTCAATTGCTTCAATTTTAAATCTCGAAACTCACCTGTAATTACTCAATGCAACAACTCGTTCAGCAAACATTTGTATATTAATTAAATCAACCGGTGATATATCCATTCCCATAGACATTTTCGACGCATCAATAATAGCTTGTGCCTTCTCTGAGTCACCGAGGATCTCCGTTAACGGTTCAACAGATTCTTCTGATAGTGTTTTACGATCTTTGATGTATTCCGCACACTTTGAGTAGAGATAATTCTCTGGCACAATACTGACAAGCTCTGGGAAGTGGTAAGAATACCATTCTCTGTAAAAAAAAAATCAAATCACATTCACGTTTGCTATATATAGCATTACATAATAGTGCAACCGAAATTTTTTATTATCATTCATATTAGCATTTAGGGCAGATGGTAGAAGTTCAACTGCTAGGTAAACTCTAGTAATTTCTTATTTAATATACATAAACTAGAAAATTACTGAACTACATGAACCCAAATATCTTTCTCTTGCCATGCATCTAATAACACTGGATTTATATTTAGTCAAATGCATGTAATTAACACAATTTTTTTATCTTAATTTATTTTACCTAATTCTCATAGAAAATGTATTGACGTCTTTATCCAGCTGGTCCAGCAGAGCTATGGATTGAATGATCATGTTGTCCACACGATGAACATTGAACTTGACTCGGGCTCGCGAGTAAGAGTGGCCGAGACCTAGCTGAGCCACACTGCATGCCTTTGGAGTTAGTCCTTTGATGAGAGAGTGGAAATGGTGTCTTATCCCTAGAAACAATTAATTTAACTTGTGATAAACGGTCAAGATCGAATTTAAAAGTAACAATGTATACATGTATGCTGTCTAAGTACGATATTAATTTTTCAAAAATTGAGTTCTCTCTTATACATTACAAAAAAAATATAAATTTATAGGTTATGTTTTTATCAAATTAAGTTTTAAGGTCTCATAGTTATAGATTCAAGCTGAAAGCTAGTGTTAGGAGTGGGAGGACAATAGCCCAAGGGGTTAGGATCGATTTTAAGATTGTTTCATTGCAAGGCGGCCCTTAAACATAAGACATAAAACACACAGACAGTGCCCCCTTTCAATCAAAGACAAAGTGACATTTTTAAAAATACACCAAATATAAAATAAATAGAATAAATTTTATGTTGTCCAGTAGTTTAAGAGTGGAATTCTGGCAGTAGTAATCCTCCACATCCACAATACTGGCATTGTACCCATACACTAATTAGATGATCATAAGGTGTATCATACAAATATGTATATCACATTTTTAACAGAAATTATTTGAATTTCTCCCACCCAATCAAGCTACATTAACTTAAATATTGAAACAAGCTAACCTGTTTAAATATAATTATAGCTTTACAGACATAAAATGTAGAAATGTAGCAATAGCTTTAGTGCAGTTATCAAAGCAAATTGATAAATAAACAAAAGAACTGCATTAATATGGCACAATTTTATTACCACAAGTCAGGTTAAACTCGCAATAGATCAATTTGTGCATTATTAGTACTTATAAACAATTTTTTATATAATAAATAATATATAAAAATATAAATTAATACTTGTATGCATATGTTTTCTGGTTATGATGAAATTATGTAGGATTTTCTGTATAAGCCTATGAAGATTCCTGGTGCAAATAAAAGATGATCTTTGTATAACTCTAATTCTACCCGTGCAAAGTTGGGTCATATAGCTAGACATTTTTAAAAATCGTGTACTATAGTATCTTTACACCTTTACTGACTAATCTCCAAGATACACGAAGACACTCACCTCTAAGCACCTCTGGTACAGCGCCAGTGTGCGAGCAAGAAATTTCCAATGCTTCACTAATAGCAGCACCAAGCTTAGGGTCAGAAATACCGAGAGTGCATTTGCCACGCTTCTTGCGTTTCGGTAGACCACCTTCCAAGAAGAGATTGAGATCTTCTGGTAGAATACCTAAGCAAAAAAAGGATTTTATGAATTTCACTCTTCTTAATGCTTTCAAATTTCATGTTTCTGAAATATATACCTTCTGATATTGCGTTAATATTCTCTAAAGCAGTTATTGCAGATTTAAATGGTTGAAACGCAATCAGGGTCACCACAGAATTGAACCTCTGAAGGTCAGTCACTGATTCCTCAACTTGAGGCAAGAATGCTGCTAGTTCTTCAAACTCAGCTACTCGAAACAGGGCAAAGCCTGCGCTGTGCTCATAGAGCACATACAGCTTACTCTAAAAAAATAGAAATTATGTATTTTTGTGATAAGAGATATGTTTGTTTTTTCATATAGCGTACAAGCATGATATTATGCACAATATGTATAATAATATTTGTCTATTTCCGAAGATCTTCATCAGATCCTAAAACATTATAAACTAAAACTTGGCAGGCATATAAAAAATAGGCATTCAATATAGACACCACCATCCAAATCGTATGAGTGGTTTTTGAGAAAATCGCGGACTTACAACCTTACATACATATATTACACGGGAACCACGGAAAACTTCTTTATTTGTTAGAATGTAGCAAAAATTCTTTCCAACTTATCAATATTGCAATAAATTGGTAAATGTAATTGCTCTGATATAGCACAATTTTATAATCACAAGTCAACTTTATTAACTTGCAATAGATCAACTTGTGCATGGTACTTATACACACAGTACAATATATTATAAGGAGATTTCATTAAAATAACAATGTATATAGAATTCAGAAATAAAACAATGCAATTTAGTCTGGAAAATTCAACGAAATATACTTATGGTTACATTTTTAGAGCGTAGCTATGATGTAGTTATTTCGAACACATTGGAATTATTTCTCTTTATGTTGTTTCAAAGGTTTAAATTCAATTTAATACGATGAACGTTAAGGTACTATTCTTATAAAAGACATATAAACATAAAATAATGTTTTTAACTCACCATAATTAACTTCTATGTAATTATTTTACATTACTAAATATTGTAACGTAAACACGTGTGTTTTGATCTACCATGCAAAACAGAAGCGTTATTAATTTTTTAGGTTATAACGTTACGTTCTAAAAATATTTTTTTGTGTAGCAGTAATTTTATGAAAAGTATACTTATATTGGTTTATTTTCTATTAATTTAAAAATTACGCTATTAATAAAAACAGAAATACTATAATATTTAACATATCGTTAAATATTTTATGATTTTATTGCGTTAAATGAAACACGGTCATAGCTAAATTGGTGAATTAATAAAATTTGATTAGAATATTATATATATTTTTAAAATGCCAAATATACTATAGAACTGTATTAATGTTTTTATTTTATTTAAAATGTACGTAGGTAGGTACTAGTAATTTTATAACTTTTATCCATTAATGAAATTCAAAATTATTGACTATCTGTGGTTTTAACGGCAAATTTTGTCAAATTTGAAATATAATTGAGTACTACTATGTTGACTGTTAGTCGTATGCGTATAAATTAAAATCGTTTTATCATATAAAGTGATAGAAAACAAAGTATTGTTTTCGTCCGAAATATTACTTTCAGAGAATTTTCATAGAAATTTTCAAATTCAGTGAAATGTGTTAGATATACAAAATGGCTACGATATTAATGCAAAGAGATCTTGTTGTGACGCTGAAAAAGGAAACAAATTTAAATATTGGATTACTCAGCAAGCTACATCCTATGCTTCCAGATTTATCTCATTTAATATTCAAGGATAACGCTCTTGATAAACCTACTCAGAATTTATTTAATAATTTATCTTACTATTTGGTGTCTATAATTGATTCGCACGTACACGCATCTTTAACATGGCCCCTTTACGACACGAAGGCTGAAAGAATATATAGAAATGAACTATCCATTTTTATTAGCGATTATAGTTCTAAAGGCTTATTAACACATGTGATGACTTCATATTTAGTAAATCCTGGTTGTTTTAAAGTAACAGTGCTCTTGTTCCAACTCTCACAGTTGGCGGTAAATCGTTTACTCGTATCAAAAATTATGAAAGATAGTAAAAATACTTTGTACAATACTATGACTGATAAATATAAATCTCAAGAAAAAGAAGGTATTGTGGAATGTATTGAAAAAGAAACAAAAATAATGTTGAGTAAATTTTCTAATTATTTGTGTAAGAGACAGATCATGGAAAAATCAGCGGCATTATTTCGGAAGAGAATAACTGAAATGGAAAGTAAACTGCGCTCCTTGAACGCCCAGGGTTATATCAACAATTTGGTTGACAACTTTATAAATAACAATACACTTGAAGAAAACTTCAAGAGTGATCTCTTAAAAATTAAAAATGTTAATGAACATCCAGCATTCTTTGATAATTGGCTTTTGGAGACAGATAAGAAATTAGATAATATTGAAGGCGAATGGAATACGAAAGTGTTACCATTGTTGACAAGATGCAAATCCATAGTACAGAACACAGAAGCAATCATTCATCGACACACTGGTCAAGTACAAAAAAGTTCCTATATGATAGAATATGACCCCAAAACAGATTCAATATGTACGTCTGAATTACAAGATCAAGTGAACAGCCAACAAAAATATATACTCAGGAATCTAGAGAAGGACGGTGTACAGAATTTTCCTAATCTAATCAGGGCATTTCTCATATCAATTTGTTTCATTTTGAAAAATAATGAGATTGCAGATGAAATTTATAACTTTAATAAATATTTAGAAGGAGGGGAAAAGAATTTCAAAGAAGTTGTTAGTGCTTTAAAAGTATTGATAGAAAGAGTTTTAAATGCCGAAGCTAAATTACAGGTAATTTGTCATTTGTTATTTTTTTTCATTAAAGACTAAATAAGTAGATCCTTTTTGTGAAAATATTTTAAAAGCTGCCTTTTTTATTAGCTCATAATTAAATCGTATGTCTGTCTGATTTGTATTTGGTATTCTATTTAGACTAAACATTACATTATATTGTTTGAATGTCTATGGGTAGTGGGTGATGTTAACATCAGGTGGCCTGAACCTAACATTTGCATGAATGGTATTTTTCCTGTCCCATATAAAATGATATAACAAAACTATTCTCATAGTATTTTGTCCAGTTTTCAGTAGTTCTAGTTGTACTCTTGGCGGCAAAGATTTTATAGTCATAAATCTTCTTTCAATAGACTATATAGACTTTCTGTCCATTTATAGGAAACTTCACAATTACTTTTTTTTATATATATGTGGGATTATTGTGAGCGAAATGTTTTAAAAGAGTGATATTTCTTTAATAACTCTGGAATCAAAATTAACACGTCTTACCTCGGGTTACATTTTATGACAGTTGTCTAGTGTCATTATACTTTTAAAAAATAAATCCTCTAGTAAGGAGGTGTAACATTAAAATAATTAACCTAAATTTCTTAGTATACTACATATACATATTCGTTTGAACAGTATATGTCATGATTGGGAGCTAATTACCCAGGACCGCCATCAATTACCTGTTATTAATAATTTAATTTTTATTTTTTCAGTCTGTACCCATTGTATATGATGAGATAGTGTCAGTAAAAGATTACCCAGAAATACCTCCAATGCCTGACTTGTCGGAGTTGAAGATGAACAGGGATCAATACCAAGTCTTCTTTGATACATTTACTCCACTAAATCTCTACAAACATAAATTCAATTTACGAAAACGTACAAGCGGAAATTTCCTTAAACCTCAACCAAAGTCATTAATTACACCATTTTATCAAGCTTCTAAAGAAGATTTTATGAAAAGTTTAATATCATGTCGTGTAAGTTCCTATGATATTGCGAATACTACACACAATAATCACAATATGTCCGTCATTTCAAATATAAAGGTCAATGAGACAATATCGGAATGTTCATCTGGTTTTACAAAACAGCAGATCATTCGATTGCTGTCTACAAAGAAATCTAGTAGCTCGAAGAAATTTAAATACAAGCAAGAAAGACCGGATATTAATATTAAGAAAGGGGGATTATTTAATGAATCTGTTAACTCAAATGAAAGTAATGGTTTGTTTCGAAGTTATTCGTCACCAAATTTATTTGAAAATAGGGAGAAAAGATCACTTAATAACATAAGAGGCAGAAAACTTTCAATTATGCAAGAGGACAGTCCAACGCAACTTGATGTTTCTGGAATCACTTGCTTAGATCCTGATAGTAATTATAATACACCACATGGTCTAGGTAACGCAGAGAGTTCTAGACAAGCGGAAATGGCAAACTTTCCAATTATATCTGTAACACAAGATGCGGAATTTAGAATAAATAATGTTCTTAATGATGTCAAAGTTGATTTGAGTAAAGATTTAATAATTGACAGTACCGTATCACCCATATTAGATGTACCAAGGAAGAGTTTCGAATTAGAAATGCAGTCGTCAAAAACGGAAACACCGAAAACAAATACCTCACTCATTAAAAAGACAAGTTCGTTGGAGAAAATAATAAACAGGTTTAAAAAAGTTAGGGCTAATGTTATACCTCAGAGCTTAAATGATGTGAAAACAATCGTCGAAGAAAAGGAAAATGTAAATTTTGATGTTTACACTGCAAATAGAGTTTTATTGCCGGATCTATTGAGTCCCAGTTGCAGTACGCTAAGCGTTAGATCGAATGATAATTATTTGGATCAATTATGCTTTGATATGGAAGAAGTTGATCGTAGGAAGCCTCGGGAAAGTTTAGGAACTGCGCTGGGCGTTGATCAAACATTTTTAGACCAATTTGAATTAATAGACTGATATTTATTGTGGTCACATAGTTGTGATTATTTAGCATTTATCACCATTTCCTAAGTGAAAGTAGTAATGATACAATATAAAATTTTATATAAATAATTAAGTTTTTTTTTTATTCAATGCTAGTTTAATGAGGCACTGACCAGTGTTTCTAAAAGGCCATCCATAAAATTTGTACCTTGTGTCTCTCTAAGGAAGCATCATGTCTTCTAATGCTTTAATTAGATTAAATTCCATATTTCAATAATTTGTTTATATTTATAGAGATAAATAATATTTTCTTCTAGTATGTATATCAATAAGAATTTCTGTTGTAATATTTTCATGTTCTATTTTTATGCTTCATAGTAGATAGTTTATAGATCATAGTTAATAACCACCGAGGAACTGAAGATCAGAATCCGATAAAGCAACTTTGAATATACTCTGTAGTAAAATATAGTCGATTGGTGTGGAGGTATAAGCTCGGAATACTTACAGAAAAAGCCTTTTGTTGCAGTCGTACAACTATGGGCTGTTAATTTACTTTTCAAGAAAGGTTATTAAATAGAAAAAGTTACTACATATTATGGGTTCAATTGTAATATTAGAACATTTATGATTAAATATTTTCTTATAACCGACAATAATTCATAGTTTTAATCAGTTACATGTTATGTTATATAAACGTGAGAGGCCTTATTATGTAAATATTTATGTAAAATAAAAAAAGTATGTTTATATTTGTTTTTTTTTTTATTTAAAATCATTTTCCTTATTTAAGAATAATATTTTGTATATTATTAATAGTATGCATAGGTAATAAGTTAAAAAAAATATAAATAATATGCAGTAGGTTAACATAAGTTGTTCAATAAACAATTCTTAATTAAATATAATTAATCATTCTTAATTCAATTATTTTTACTTTAAGTACTGATCTGATATGCATTATTATTGATATTAAATATCCTGGATGTTATTAATAACCCTAATTGTACTCTTTCAGGATTATGATAAACGAACTAAATTCTTGGGTCATTCTCTTCCAATTTGACCATTTTTTCCGAAATCTCCCACAATTTTCTTGCTCTACTCATATCACTGGCTGAAGAAGATAGCGAGCTTATCTGGCAATCAGAGAAATACTCCCCAGTAACTTTCGAAAGGTTCTCATCTACAGCCAACATTACTGATGTTTGGCATCCTTGGACAGGGGTCTTGAAGTAAAGAGTGTTTATCAATCCCAAACCCCAGCTCAACGGTGCTGGCACGTTCCGCCAAATTCCAGTGTCAATTAAACCAGGATGTAAACAATTTACAGTGACGCCTGTTCCCTCCATACGTCTGGCCAGCTCCCTGGTAAAGAGAATATTTGCCTCCTTGGACACGTAGTACAAATACCCTGGCATTGTGTTCAATGGATTTGGGTTGTCTAAGTTTACGGATGCCAAGCGGTAGAGTGACGAAGCAACAACAACTATTCTTGATGGAGAACTTTTCTTTAACAGGTTTATGAGAAGATGAGTTAGTAAAAACGGTCCATAATGATTGGTAGCCATTGTCAATTCAATGCCGTCTTCCGAAATATTCTTTTTGAAGGTTTCTGCGTATCCTGCGTTGTGGATCAAGACGTCTAACGCCTTCTCATTTTTGTTGATGTCTTCAGCAAAAGTTCTTATAGATTCGAAAGAACTTAGATCTAGTTTTTTAACTACGACATTTGCGTTTTTTGTCGATTGCACGATTTCATCTGAAAAATAAGATATGTTGTTTATTTGAGAAAGTTATAATACTTCTAACGCCTTATTCGAGAATATTTTTGGGACATTGAACTTTGTATGTATATGTTACTGTAAAAGCTGGAACTACAGTAGGTAAATCCTAAGATTTTCCAGTAAAACCTAAGATTTACCAATTCTTAATGGTAAATGCCCAAAACGGTTTGCGATTCGAACTTTTGCCACCATTCACTTAGTAAATCTTAGGATTTACATTTAAGGCACGGTAAACGTTGAAAAAAATCATGTCATAACGTGTTCTAAACTAATATCCGAAATTAAAATAAGTTAAATAGGTTAGGTTAGTTATTTAATGACTATCGTTTGATACCTAAGGTTTTGACTAATAGTAATTAAAATAAGTGATTAAGAATTATAACATATCATTGTTTTATTCTTAAAACCAACGTCTACCAGCTGACAGCGGTAAAACCTACCATATACTGAATTCGAATGCTATAAGCCCGAAAAAATCGTCCAATTTTCAGAAATACTTACATTTATCAACTCATCTCGGTAAAATCTAAGACTTACTCTTAAATCTTAAGATTCACCGTAGTTCGAGCTTTTACAGTAACATATGTAATTCATAATTTTAAGATTTAAAAATGTTTCTTTTTTGTTTTGTACCTTGAACCTTTTCTGCCTTTTCCATACTTCTGCAAGCCATGATGACCCTGGCGCCTCTTTTTGCTAATTCTTTAGCAGTTTCCTTTCCAATACCACTTGTACATCCAGTGACGATTACCGTCTTTCCGTCCATCCTGGTTTTTGCTTGGTAACGTCCACAAGTAAGTTTAGCGTACAAACGAAGGGCGAAGAAGATACCCAATAGAGCGAGCAATGCCAGTAGCCCGAGAATTAATACAACTGGTAATATCCAAAATAGATAATTTGCTTTCCAGGCCTCTGCGACAATCATTTCTGAAAAATATTAAATTATTGTATTAGGAAAGTTTAAAAAATTGTCTATAAATATTTAAGTACATAAATTCAGTCAGCCATCAATTCACTGCCCATAATTAATCGTAATTTAATTACGAATTTCGAATCAGTGTAAACAATCATTTAACAAATTAGACTTAGTGGAAATAAGTGTAAGTCTTTATGTTTATAGTCAACTTCAATAAAACAAACACATACTCATCTTATAAAAAAAATCCCTACATTAATATCATGTAAGTATATTTAAAACAGATACATTAATTTCAGAAGTTTAATATTTAGGTTACGTATCAAATATATGTATATGTCTGGTACACAGGGTTAGTAACGATAGTTTAATTTCCAGATTTAGGGACTACTAGTAATATCAGTTTGAACGATGTAAGAAAACCAAAATGTCTCTTTCCTCTCAGGGAAACACTTGGCATTGACTTGGCACGCTGCCACAATGCTAGTTCGTGGAAACATCTGTCACAACTATATCAAACAAAGTTTTGTCATGGGTTCAGTAAAGCTTGCCCGTAATAGAAGGTTCTAACCACTGGACAATCATTTTTCAAATCTTTTTATGATATACTGGTGATGGTAAGTGGTCACCATCGCCCACAGACAATTGCCAATGCGCCACCAACCCTAGGAACTAAAGTATAATTACCCTTGTGCCTGTAACTATAAATGAAAATGCAAGCGAATATTTTATTTTAATTAGAACATCTACAAAACAATTGATTCACCTACTCAAGGTAAATGTTGTCGAATTAAAAAATCATTAAGAAATCTCAATTCTACCTAATAACTTTCGTAATTCAATTGACACATTTAAATGAAGAAGCTAACTTTACAAAAATTGTTACTGAATGTAAAATAATATTAAGCGGAATACAAGGTTTGAAGTTTTGAGTTACAGCATTGTAAAACGGCATTAAATGTACTTACTTAACATTTAATTAGCACAGATTCGGAAAAAAATATGTATGTAGATTACTTATTTAATTTCTAAAAAAAGATAACTTGATTTTGAAATAAGAACAGGGTTTTAAAAAAAATAATAATGAGATATATTTTTTAAATGATTTTGAGAATAGCGAATATTAAAATTAAAAATTACAGCTACTTACAGTTATATAAAATCGAAAATTAGGACCACAAAACACGTTAGCTTGACATGTGTACTTGTTCGAGTATGAACAAAGAATTAGATGTACGTAGTTACTCGTAACAAGACGTGGAATGTTTACAGAAACAATATTGTCTAGTAAAATGTGACCTGGTCGTTTTGTGGAGAGCCGAGACGACCGATGATATAGAACATGTAGTAGGTTCAAATTCGGTCAAGTCGGGCAGGCTGTGTAATTATGATTATTATTTATTTGACACCTACCGTTTAAAAAGGGAAAAAAATTCTAAGTAACAATAAATCTGTAAATCCGTTCGATAAACAATAAATAAATATTAAATTAGTTTTTCTGCAATTTACAAAGTTTGAAGTTTTAAAATGTACACAACATTTTATGAACACGTAACAGATAAAGAACTTGATTTTGTATTTTCCTTAAGTAAATCCGTAACGAATCGCTTTAAGACGATTATTTGAATTTTTTATCGATAAAATTGTTTCATTTATACCTAATAAAGATGATTACGTCGATTTCCTCCTATTTTGATCGCGGCCACCGTTCTCCCACGGAGAAAAATCAACTGCACAGGATTAATACGCAAATACAGGATCATTCACTATTCGTTCACTCTTATAATCCCCTGGGACGGAAAAACAACGCGACCGGAGAGAAATCACGACAAGCTTTTGGTGCTGTACATTGCCAATTTATAATTTTGAATTGCTACTGATAATTCATGTGCTGGATTTAAGGGAGGCCGGATCTGTTAGAGTAGTCCTAGTAATAGAAATTTCCTTTCCACGATAAACAATTATCACAAAACGAAGCTATATTATTACATACGAATAACCAGTTATTGCCCCTTAAGTGTTACATATTATGTTTCTATGATGTTTATTAAAAATAATATCGATACGACTTCGCTTGTTATATACGGTGATGGATATAAATCCAGAATACTTCGGGCAAGTGTCAACAAAAACTACGTACAAAGTTTCAACTTCAATCATTTCGGATTCATCATCATTTTTGCCCTAGTATGAAAGGAGCTGACCTGACTGGAGACGGATAAACTATAAGTTAATACATTTTAAAGTAATTAAATTCAACAATTACTTATCATAATCCAACAACAGAGGTATTTTATTTTATCATTAAAAGCTTCTTTTAATGTATTTAAAAGTAGTTGTGTAGTTGTAGTTATGTAACGTCATTCAAAATTCAATATGGCGTCATATGGAAAATGTAATGAGCCTTATAGTTGTCCCCTATCACGTGTAACCTCTGACATCTCACCTTGGCAATAAGCAACATTAACAATATATCCTCTCTAGAAGTACTCGTGTGCTATCTGACGTCAAACTCTAGCAATATAGCATTGTTCAAATCAAATAACACGCGCTTCCCTCACTTTCCGTGATACACTTCCGTCCCTTATCACGAAATCACTCCCACAGAAAAAAATATTGGAATGGACCATTTGGGCTATCAAATAAAAAACTTAATCAGATCATTTCAAATAAATAATTTGTTTGAATTAACTTGATAATTAAATCATATACTATTCAGAGCGCGATTTCGAGTCGAGTTTATTTTTAAAACTTTTACCTGTTATGTATAAATATTCGTAATATTCTTAGTTAAACCCCGATTATTATCACGATAATTAGGGCTCTAACAACACAAATGTAGCAATTATAGAGTAAAAATTAACTGTAAAATGGTAACACAGCTTTCATTTATTTAATTAGTTTCGGTTTTTATTGTTGTTCAAATGTAAAACCGTTAAAATAATGTTGAATTTAAGGTCGTAATTAAAGACGTTAGAAAGTTTCACAAATTAACTTGATTTTAAAGAAGAAAATGATTGTAGTAACTACCTATTTTTTAATCAAAATTATCGTTTGACCTAAAGTATGTTTTGTTCGTTTATTAGACAATATAATTATAAGTTCTGTCTTAAGTAGAGTCCCCTTTAGTTTTTCATTGAACAGGTGTAACAATAGCTAGCTAATTGATATTAATTGATTCTGAGGCAAGATCTCGGAGTGAGGGTTTAGTCCATAAAATCAAATGATCAAAAAATCGATTGTCGTAAAGCAAAAATTCAGATCCAGAGATTAGCATGTATAAACAAACAAACTTTTCAGTTTCATACATTATTATATATTCTTGTACTGATGTAATAATTCTTGGAATCACATTAGAACATTTGATACAATATCTTAGAACCTTTATTCATAATCACGCAACACAATATATTATATTCGAGTAACATAAATTAATTCTAAACACGTCAGTCACATGCAAACATCCTGCTTGTAATTCGGCCTATGTCTTATTTAATCTAATAAATTTAATTAGGGAACTTTCAGGGTTCCATTTAACTTTTTTTTTCTTTTACGTTGATCTTGACAAAGATCTCAGAATAATTATTATCTTCTAAATAAAATTCAATCACAATTAAAATATAGAAGTTTAGTTTTCCGTTTCATTACTTTTAGAACAATTGTTATTTCATGTTTTATCCGTCTCGGAATAAAATATTTTTTATGTCAACAGCACAGGTAAAATAACTTTAGATTTTTTCGTATGTCATTATGTACCTATCACCTTAACGATGAAACTGGTTTTGAAGATGTGTTCTTGTGTATTCACATGTCTCAAAAATACTATATACCTACGTCATCAGTGTCACGGCCTCCTTGGAAAGGCCTTCTTATATTTTTTTACTAAATCTCTGTTTTTAAGTAACTCCTGAAATTGTAAATTGAATTTGTAAATTGTTTTTTTTTTTAAGCAAAATGAGTAAAATATATCAATATCAAAAATCTGCATGTGTCTAATTTTAACGAAATTCTTCCACATGTGTATCCATCAACCCGCATTGGAGCAGTGTGGTGGAATAAGCTCCAAACCTTCTCCTCAAAGGAAGAGGAGCAATCCGGTCTATTTATAATCTTGGAGCTAGAGACTCTCTTCGGGATTTTTTTTAACAAAGTAGGAATACTCACTGTTGCGTCACAGTAAATTTACAATAATATTATGTATATTCACAGTAGCATTGATCACTTTGATAAAATCAGTGATAATCATTGTATGTGCACAAGAAGTAAGGATAAGCTTAGAACGCCAAGTTTCCGACTCCGCAAAGACAATAAATCATTCTTGGGGCAAGGTATCCGCTTCTATAATAAAATTCCGCAGACATTTTTAACTTTGCCGTTTCATAGATTCAAGAAAATTATAAAAAATACATTGGTAAAGAAGGCATATTATTCGATACAAGATTATATTGATGATAAAAAAGCGTGGAGTTAATGCTCGTTGACTTCCAGGCAGGAGACATAACATACATATATAATTGTATTTAACTAACATGACTGTATTTTTATATGTTGAAAAAGAGTAACTACTGAGTTTCTTGCCGGTTCTTCTCGGTAGAATCTACATTCCGAACCGGTGGTAGCTTTACTTTAAATAGTTTGTTAAATGACGATTCAAAAGTGCTTGTAAAAGCCTACTTGAATAAAGTATATTTTGATTTGATTTGATTTGATTTAGCCCAGCAGTGGAAAATTTACAGGTGGTTACTTTATATTAATATAATAATAAGGTTGAGAGTTTATAATAGAGCACGCATTTCCCTTCATTCCACCTAAATCCGTGGCTGTCGTATGCACAGAAGCGCATCTATCAATATTTATATTGTTATCGTTATAAACTTATTGTCTTGGTTAACTTCTAATTATACTTAATACTAACTATTATTCAGAGTCCGACGGTATATAACCAAAGACAATGAGGTTTAGGCATAGACAATTACAGCTAAGAAGGATCTGTCTTAATAACCTGTCGCTGGAAACCAACTCATCAGTAACAACATACAGGCGAGCAACTCGATTTTTTTGGTTGCTTGTTTAACGTATAACGACGTACGATAATGACTTAAGCAAGACAGATAATAAAAAAGAAAATCCTTAGAAAAGTGTCTATTTTTATAGCTAATGACGTCCTGAACGACTCCTTCAATCGGAGACTTGCTAGAAACGCAGGATATATAAAAGTAAACATATGTGGTGCACATGCTTTATCATCGAGGCTATATTTCGGGACTTCAGGCTCAAATTCAACAGCTTTATTTAACTTGACAGGGGTTGGGAATGGTTGATGTTGAGAATTTGGGTTTATTGGAAGAAATACCCAAACCCTCATATTAAGCCTAAGTCTAGAACCTTGTAAGCAACCTAATAGACCAACCAATAATTTAGAGAAAATTTAAGAAATATACACTAAAATATAAATCTCCGAACTGCTGGTTCGGATTTTACTTTGATAATTGGTCAGCAACAACAATCTCTATTCATTAAATTGTTTGGATTCATAACCTTTGTAGAATTCCCAACACTTATAAGTTTATCGGTAATGTACGCTATAGGCCCGGTGACGCAACTGCAGTATTCCGTGGGCCGTTAGAAAATTTGGTCGAGGGTTCGGTTTATATACTAGCTACTTTGCGCGGTTTGACTTTCGTTAAACTGTCCGGCACGCGTGAGCCGTATAGTGATGTTATATAGTCTACAATCTTTCTCAATCAATTAGCTATATAACGTAAAAATATTTTTACAAATCGGACAGGTCAATCTTAGAATTCACACGTTGATCCTAGACTTTAAAATAAGAGTATTTTTGCGATTCAACGGGGATGAAGCTAGCATTCTTGCCACCATTCCACGCGATCAAGATTTATATAGTAAATATTTTTAATTCATATTTGTATATATTTAAGGACTTAATGTTAATAATTCTTATGTTAATTTAACATAGTATAGATTAATAAATAAAAGATTTATCCCATATGAAGAGACCATTTTGATACATTACCTGTAGAAGTTACATACAATTCGGACTGGATTACAAAAAATATCATAAAATTTCTTCTCGAAATATACGGAACCATTCTAATATTATATATTCTCTATTAGTAAAGAAAGCGAGTCGTTCTAATGAATTGAAAGTGAAAACGAACGTGACACCGTATTATGTGACAACATGATAGTCACCAATTCAAATATACTGTCTTAGACCATGTTATATTGTATATTAAATATTAATTACATAATCTGTGCGCGTGGTGGGCGCGCTTAAAGGGGCCTTGCACCCCAAAGAAAAGGTTGTTTTACCTGTTTTGTTAGGATCAGTTTTGACTAGCAAATTCTAATAAAATATATTGTATAAAAAATTGCTATCGTACTATAGGCGTTATTTATAAATAAAAACAAATCTAATTGTGTTTGTAGTAACAGTACCGGTGTGTGTCTGTATTTGTACTAATATTATAACTCAGGTTCACTTGGTGTCAGGGCTCTGTGCAAGCCCGTCTGGGTAGGTACCACCCACTCATCAGATATTCTACCGCCAAACAGCAGTACTCAGTATTGTTGTGATCCGGTTTGAAGAGTGAGTGAGCCAGTGTAACTACTGGCACAAGGGACAAAATATCTTAATTCCCAAGGTTGGTGGCGCATTGGTGATGTAAGGAATGGTTAATATTTCTTACAACGCCATTGTCTATGGGAGGTGGTGACCACTTACCAGCAGGTGGCCCACCTGCTCGTCCGCTTATCGATAACATAAAAAAAAATGCGATAGTAGCTCTGTCTGTCTGTTTATCTATCTGTTCCTCTTATGATGCTGTTAATGCACGCTTTACCTTCAAGGAAAGACATAGGTTACTTTTTATGCCTGATACCTCTCGACCAACAAACCAACCTAAGCGGAAAATGAACAAAAACAATTCGAAAATGATTATTATTCAAAATAACAAAACCACCATTAGAGAGCCTCGTATTTTTTTTCTTAACCACATATTTCGGCTAAGCGCAGCCTCCGTCTGTCAATGTATTGAACATTTAAAAAAAAAACTGTAGTTGTGCTTTTTTTAATCTCGGGAACTACTGATGCAAATGACAATATTGTTACGGTAATTGAAATAACGGAAACCGTAAACGAAGGAGTTACTATGTTTTTTTTTTTTAATAAGTCAAATAATCTGCATCCTTAATACTTAAGAGTGAAGTCATTAGCTCATTAATTGAACATTTATAAGCTCTTAGTATAATTAAATATCTTTTAACTGTAAGAATCAGGGCCGGAGCGTAACTTTACGGGGCCCTGGGCTAACACTACTAAAGTAAAAAAAATATTAATTGAATGAGTTTGATTAATTGCAGGACTCGCAGGGCTGTAAACCATACGAACTGTTTAATTTAATAAAGTTATGGATTCTTTCGCATTATCATCTAATTTTGACTTTGACTTGACTTAGCTGGGGCCCCTTGAATCCACGGGGCCCTGGGTTGAAGCCCAAAAAGCCATATGGTAGATCCGGCCCTGCTAAGAATGCTTATCGTTAATATTTACAGTTAACGCCGTGAATAGGTACAACATCAAATATTGAGACGGTTTTCATTTTGTTAATGAGTGCCGATCTGTCAATTTATAATCACAAGATTATTGCGACAAAAACATTCGGGATGTTTTTAACAAAGTAGGAATACTTACAGATACGTCACAATATATTTACAACAATTTATTGTATATTCTCAATAATATAAATCACTTTGAATAAGTGATAATTTTATGAACACGAGAAGTTATAACGCCAAGTTTCCGATGCCGCAAAGTCAATAAATCCTTCTTGGGATAAATACCTTGTGTATTAGCTTCAATAATAAAATTTTGCAGATATTTTTAATTTCGTCGTTTCGTAAATTTAAATCATTTGTTAAAACTACGTTAATAAATAAGGCATATTATTCAACACAAGATGACAAAAAAGAGTGGAGCTTATACTTGTTGCCTTTCCGACAATATATATTATAAATAATTATATTTAACTGACATAGTTTTGTATTTCAAACGTTGGAAAAGAGTAACTACTGAGTTTCTTGCCGGTTCTTTACGGTAGAATGTAGATACCGAACAGGTGATAGTTTTACTTTGAATACAGTTCTGTGAAATGTCTTTAAAAAGTAACTACTCATAAAAACCTTCATGAATAAAGTATATGTTGATATTGAAATAATTAATGTATAGCAGATTATTAAAACGACTTCGATACCATTAAGTTTTTCTAAGCAATAAAACTTGGCAACATAAATATTTGGAAAATCAATGAAAAATAATAAAATTGTCAAGATTTTTTTTTATGAAGATAGATTCAGTTCCGTGAAAGCTTCATTTTGTTGTATAGTACGACTCTAAATGTCAAATTGTTAAGCAAGGATCTTTTTTTTTCAGAAGTAAGTTTAGAGACCAATCCACCACATTCATTTTTATAAAATATGTAGGTGGATTGGCAAATGTCTCATCTAACGCCTTAGCTTCTATGGACAGCAATGATTACTCACAGTCAATAAGGCCCACAGACGTTGGCAACGTAAAAAAAATGACCATTTCTTACATCGCCTATGCGCCACTAACCTTGGAAACTGATTGAGATATGATGCCCCTTGTTCCTGTAGTTACACTGGCTCTCTCACTCTAACGAATGAAACAATATTAAGTGTAAGGTGGTGTACCTACTTTTCTTGTTTTACTTTGATTATTTTTCTAATAATACAACCCATATCATAAATATTCTTCCACTACCAAACAGCAATACTTTTTATTGCTGAAGTGAGTGAGCTAGTTTAACTATTCCCCGGATTTCAATTTGCAATCATCGATCGAGTTTCATGTGTTGTAACCACTAGACTCTCGGCTCTCATTGTATCGAATGTTCAAAAACCCGAACGCAAAATTGGTGAACATGTGAAAAAAATTGGTGAAATTTAAATCGAGAAATTACCGTACAATTAAATGAATCATTTAAATGTCAGAATTATTTCATTAAAAATAGGCGATGGTTCAAAAAAAGTAAAAAAAAATTCCTCAATCTTAATAGATTTACCAATTAATGAAACGTATGTCATAAGAGATGTTCTATACGATCTTTGAGTTAATAAAAACCTAGCTAATACAAATGAAAATAGCACGAGCTTTCTCTTTATGACAAAAACCGGATAACAATTTATTCAAAGATAATTTCGGACATCTTCGGGGAATTTTGATTTACGGACAAACAGGTTATATATTAAATAAATTTAGTAATGTCTTAGTTTTTGGTCATAATACTATATCACGATACTTTTATTAAACATTTCTTTGTAAATAATTACAAAACTGTAAAGATGATGTTATTAGTATTATATGTATTAATTTTAAAGTATATAACGTATTTAACATACCTCTTAGTGGAATATATGTTTATCGGAATAAAACTCTTAACACGACCGCACGTCTCAAAGTACAGACACCTACTAAGTAAGTATTAAACTTAAAAGAAAATGTCATGTAAACCTATGCTCAAATAAGATGAGCAAGCATAACTTGAGCCAAAGGAAATTCTACCTTAATCCGTCGTTATAGAGACATTTTATAAAACATATTATAAAAAGGTTTCGTATTCATTTTTTAGATTCAGCGTTTTCACAGACAATCCTCAGAATAATTTCTTATATTTGTGTTATTAAAGCTATATGTATTTCGATGTAAATATGTATGTATATATGTAAATTATCTTTAAGCGTTGTTAAGTAAAACAATGCTGTGTCCTATTCATTCAAATGTTAAGTCATTGGTGATAGACAGAGACAAACCAGTTTTTAACTAGACACCCATACTTTTTTTTATATAAGTAATGCCGTTAATGTTTAGCTCGTAAACTTCGAGTGTCGGTAAAACGTATAGCGTAACGGCTCGTCGCTGTAGAGATAAGTTTTATTGAGAATGTTTGGAGTTTATTCCGCTACGCTGGTTTATAAACTGGTGGGTACTTTTGGAAGAATTAAATTTAACGTACCATAATGTAGCTTTTCTGATGAGTTTACTCAATAATACAAGCCCGATTTTGAACCTGAATTTCGTTCTATTACCTGGGTAGTTACAACCTCATGAGAACTTAGTATTGTTGTGTACTGGCTTGAGTGTTGAGTCAGTATAATTACAGGCACAAGGGATATTTCTTAGGTCCCGACGTTGATGGCGCTTTGGTTATGCATGGAATGATTAATATTGATTAAAACGCCGATATATATGATCACAGATATATATCCCATTTGAGTTCCCAGTACCCAGTTCACCTATAAAAAAAAATTATAATGTCAAAACAGTAAAATATGAAAAGATTCAAAATGAGATCTGAGTGGGTCTCT
This sequence comes from Vanessa tameamea, assembly GCF_037043105.1. Taxonomy (NCBI): domain Eukaryota; kingdom Metazoa; phylum Arthropoda; class Insecta; order Lepidoptera; family Nymphalidae; genus Vanessa; species Vanessa tameamea. The sequence goes on along the minus strand of NC_087332.1, from coordinate 7,512,664 downwards.
TAAATCAAGTGCGCGCAACGTATTAACAAGCACCGTGTAATAATATTATACTTTCTAAATAATACGAGTGATCTCGAAGCGTGGTGTCCAATTAGACACCTCTTCCGTCTTATCGAGTTACATAATTCCAGATATTATGCATGTAAGTAATTAATGCGATATTCTTGTTTTAAAATTAAAAAAAGATATACACTTTTAATTAATGAAATCAAAGTAAAATTCTATAACAAGACTTGGTGTACATACTACCGATTTTCATTACTTGATTTAATTATATTTCGAAACGGAATAATTTTATTTAATCCTTAAGATCTAATTATTCTATATTAGTGACCCGCACCGGCTTCGCACGGGTGCAATGCTGATAAAAATTAAAAAGTAAAGGATAAAAAATGGTTATTGTGGGTTATCCCTAAGAGATAGACCATCGCGGACTTTTTTGAAGAACTGTTTAAAGTATACAATACTGTAGTACATTATTTTGATCAATCTCGTAGCGTTCAGCCAGCTTTTGCAATGTAAGCGCAAAAAAATTGTTTATTTATGACATCACTTCAGAAACCTCTAAAAATACCAGTGTTTCTCTACTATATTGAGCAAGTATTATACATATAAACCTTCCTCTTGAATCAATCTATCTATTAAAAAAAAACCGCATCAAAATCCGTTGTGTCATTTTAAAGATCTAAGCATACACAGGGACAGACAGCGGTAAGCGACTTTGCTTTATACTATGTAATGATATATAAAGGCGAAATACCACTACCTGATTAATCACAAAATCTGAGAAACGTTACCACCTACAAACTTGAATTTGGCAGGTAGGTTGTTTATACGATGTAGAGCGTGCTAAGAATGTATATTACGAAACTCCACCCGTAAGGGGGTAAAATGGGGGTTAGAAGTTTGGGTTTTATAAATTTCGCGGGGATAAAGTCGTAGGTTCAGCTAGTTTATTCTAGTTCTACTTAGTGGTAGAGCTATGTTCAAGCCTTTTTGGGGTGCCACCATCACTCATCAAATTCTACCGCCAAACAGTACTCAGTATTATTGTGTTCCAGTTTGAAGGTCGGGTGAGACAGTGTGTGTATAGGCACAAGGGACATAACATCTTAGTTCATATGTAAACGGTAAATATTTCTTACAGCGCCATTGTCTGTGGGCGGTGGTACCGCTTAGGTACCATCAGGTGACCCTTTTACTCGTCCACATGTATGTAGGCACATATACCATAAAAAAATTCATATTTTCGTAAATTATTTGAGACATTTGAGAAACTATTTATCAACATGCAGTTTAATATTAATAACATAAAATAAACATTTTAACATATTTTATCAACCTATAAATAAATTATATGAGCTATATGAACTTAAGAAATGTAATCGTAATTATAAATTTCTCAATTTTGTTAAAAAATATTCCAAGTTATTTAAACAAGTTTGTCAAACTGCCCATTCGTTGCATATTAAAAATAGAATTTTAAAATCTAAAAATAAAATGAAAACTACTTGGGATATTATAAGTTCAGAGACGGGCAGAATGAAGTTTGAGGGCAATTAACCCTTAATATAAAAGGGAATGTTGTAAGTGAAGATTTAGATGTGGCCAACCAATTCGGAGAATATTTCTCTAATATTCCTTTGAATACTACTAAAGGACTTACTTAAGTGTTACGTTCCCCAGAATGAGTTAGAATTTTCTTTTGAGAGTATAACTCCGTACGATGTATTAAAAAATTTTAAAACATTAAATCTTAAAAAAACCAGTGATCTATGGGATCTATCAGTTACAATTATTAACAACGTAATTGTCGACTTGGCTCCTTGTTTAGCTATCATCTTTAATAAATGTATACTATCCGGTATTTTTCCAGATCTATTAAAATTAAGTAAAGTAATCCCATTATTTAAGTCCGGTGATAAAAATGACCCAAACAATTATAGACCGATCTCTATTTTGCCAGTATTAAGTAAAATTTTTGAAAAAATCATGTTTAATCAATTATTGTTATACTTAAACTCGAATAAGCTATTGCATTCTCAACAGTTTGGTTTTACTAAAGGTCGCTCGACTACTGATGCGGGTATAGCATTTGTTGAACACATTTATGATGCGTGGGTGAAGTCACAAAATGCTATTGGTGTTTTTTGTGACTTATTAAAAGCTTTCGATTGCGTTAGGCATGATATTCTTCTAGAAAAACTTAAATATTATGGAATCAAGGGCCCTGCACTGAAATTCATTTCCTCCTACTTTAATGAAAGAGTTTTGAAGGTTGTTGTTAACGGTACAAAATCAAATGGCGCTCTGGCGCAAATGAGTGTACCACAGGGTTTTATTTTAGGACCTCTCCTGTTCTTAATATATATAAATGATTTACCTTATTTTGTTAATAAGAATTGCAACATTGTACTGTTTGCAGATGACACATCCCTTATTTTTAAACTCGACAGAAAAATAAACAACTATGACGTTGTAAGCAGTGCTCTGTCGCGGGTTCTTGGTTGGTTTGAGATAGATAATTTGGTACTAAATGCAAAAAAGACTAAATGGTTTTTGTTTTCTCTGCCAAATGTCAAATCAAATTCTTCTGCCGTCATTTTGAATAATGAAAGGCTTGAGTTTGTTGAGTCGACGGCCTTTTGTAGGGATAACCCTTGACACCAAACTTCAGTGGGGCACCCATTTGTATGCCCTATCAGTGAAACTAAGTAGTGCCGTTTGTGCAATAAAAACAATAAGAAAACTCACGGACATAAGTACTGCTAGACTAGTTTATTTTAGTAATTTTCATAGTCTTATGTCATATGGAATGTTGTTATGGGGTAATGCAGCAGATATTGAAATAGTATTTATTCTGCAGAAAAGAGCTATCCGAACTATTTACAATATTAGCTCTAGGACATCATTACGCGAAAAATTTAAAGAAATAGGTGTATTAACGGCTGCTTCACAATATATTTATGATAACATAATGTTTATACAGTAGAATATACAAAAGTATTCCATAAAAGCTGATATACATACTATTAATACAAGAAATAAGAATAAACTTGTAACCCCTACTTTCCGTTTGCATACGATACAGAAAACGTTTTTGGGCAATCGTATACGCATATATAATAAGATACCGGGAAATGTAACCAATTTACCATTTACGAAATTTAAAAAGTTTATTAAGACTAAATTAATAAATAAGTCTTATTATTCATTAAAAGAGTACTTTTTAGAAAAAAACGTCTGGATTTAGGCTCGGGTTCCATCACAGGACACTAATTATTGTAAAAAAACAGCATTGTTAATCTGTTTATTTGAAAAGAGCAACTATGCGAGTTTCTTGCCGTTTCTTCTCGCTGGAGGCTGCTTTCCGAAACGGTGGTAGTATTTTAATATTGACGATTCAAAAACGCTTCGTTGTGAAGTTTACTTGAATAAAATTGATTTGATTTGATTTATAAAATGTCAAACCAATTGTTAACGAGTTAACAAGCGATTGTAATTATGGAAATCGTGACTTCTACAGTAGGTGGTAGGTATATTATTATCGTAGTGGGGCTTCCCCCGCCCTTTGATAAACGACTTCAAATTAAATATAAATAAATAAAATATAACGGAATACAGTCACTATGAATAGATGTTGTTTCAATTTATTTTGAGGTTACGAAACATTTCCATATCACAAAGATTAAATTATTTTAAAAAGCTTATACTTAATCAACTTTTTTTGTACGTATGTACAAATATTGTCATTTTGAATCTGTATTTTGAAACTTTAACAGATTGGGCCGAAATTTGATGTTATTGTCAATACAAACTAGTATCTATATCTATATCTATCTATCTTTTATACTTCTATATAAATCTGTAGTCTGTCTGTACACTCATTATTTTTTTTTGTCGAATTTCGTCATAAATATTTTGTTTTTATGACTCTTCGTGCTATGATCTTATATGTTCATAAATATATTAAAAATAAAAAAAAGTATGGCTTCCATTTATAATAATAATAATTATTATTATAAAGAACTAATTTAAAATAAATTTCAAAACGTCGTTTCAAAATGCAATATATTAAGAATGGTCATTACACTTGGTACATACAAAATCTTTTAATGTCACTTGTTTACGTCAACCTGTACTTATTTTCAATCATTATTGAAAATTCGAAGAAAGCATTAAATTAATTTGCTTGCTTGTGTTTCAAACATAATTTTTTCTAGTCATATTTTCATTATTTCATTATCATATTAATGATTAATGTATTTTATTCAAGTAAAAGTTACGTATTAGCGGCTTGGGATCTAATATAATTATAATTTCCATATATTAAACATAATTTCCTGACTTTGGGCTGTTAATGTAAATTATATAACACATTATCGAAATAAACCAACATATTTTTATCTCTCCTGGATTTTGAACCTAAGACCTCAGATTTATAAGCCTATCAACGTGAAACAAGCGGTAACGAGATTGACACAAATTTGCATGAACTGTGTGCAGAATGTCAGTAAGGAGGGATTATGATGATCCGCGAATAGAACATAAAAACAAACATATATAAACCAGATAAGAGGAACCTATAATGATGATGATAATATATAAACAATTATAATAACGACTGGCCATTTAGCACTTAAGTAGTTCTTTAGTGGTTTTGTAAACTGAACGTGTTGCCATTTAAGGAAAATATCTGTTTTCTATGTTAAGTAATCAGCTGTTAAGTCGCCAGCCATTGTTACTTACAAAGTCAGTATGTTAAAACGCACATATTTAATGTATCATTATTTATTTATATAAAAAAAACTTTGTAGATTTTTTATTTACTATGCAGGTACTAATGTGGGCAACGGTAATATGATTGAATGCCATATTATTGTCGTAAAAAAATAAATATGATAATTTAAATTACTTGTTATTTATCGATATATCGAAACTAATATTATAAATCTGAACATTTGTTATGCTTGAACTTCTCGACTGGTTATCATATGTCGTTGTAATGGTACAGGAAATACCTAACACTCATAAAACAAGAAAGAATAAAACACCTGCCCCCCCCCATTTCCCTTCAAATACGGGTGAAACTAGTTGATAAAACATTCCATTCATTTACTATTATTTAAATAATATATTAAGTACATATTACGCATACATATAGTGTTATTTATAAATTCTGTCGCAATCACGATCACTATATAAATATAATTTAAAGTATATACGCGTAAGTATATACCGTTAATTAATTATATTTATATTTATAGATGAACTTATATTTTTATTGTTAGCAATCAGATTCAACGATTAATAGCTACCATTGTTAACGCAACATGTTCGTAAATCACGACATATTATTAAACAAATGTCTGCATGTTTGTCTGAACGCGATAAACTGTGCAACGGATTCTCATACCGATTTCACCAACGGATGGAGTGTTTTATGGATTTTTTGTAAATTAGCTGAAATAGAAATGGGGTAACGAATAGTGTTAAATGTATTATGTTTAAAATATAAAAAAAACATATGTATATCCTTATTCTACAGTAAGCATATAAATTTTACGTTAAGAATGCTTACATCCGCCATCTTAAATTTCTTATGACGTCATCACATCACACTTCAATCTCAAAATCGATTCTCGTTATTGTTCACATGCATACAAGCGAGGTAAGTGCATTTCCTCTTCAATACTATACCGCTAAGTTTGCCATAACTGCACATTTTACATACGTACGCTCAAGGCAAAAGGTTTATAAATAATAGGTACTGTATTCTTGTCAATATAAGAATACGATAACAATCTATTAATTAATCAATTTTTATTAATGTTTTATTATATAATAATTTCAAATATTTAATTTTTTTTTCTTATTATAGATACCTACTTTCTTTGGCGAGCTATGATTTTTTTATGACGCTCAAGCACAGGTGATATGAAAACTATACAATGAAGTTGTTCCTAAGCCGTCAAATAAGTTCAAGTCGCACGAAATAGACAACTTCACACTTCATGTTTATTTTCTATACATATTATGATAAAATTTGAGTGTCTGTTTGTTACATTAATATAACCATATTTTACTAAATGCATATGTATGTTATACACGGCTTTTATACCAAAATAACATTTTTTTTTTCAATTTTTGTCTGTCTGTTTGTTTCGGCTAATCTCTGGAACGGCTGGACCGATTTTGACGGGACTTTCACTGGCAGAAATCTGATGTAATAAAGAGTCACTTAGGCAACAGCAATAACTTTTTTGTTAAATTCAAAAGCGCACGAAGTCGCGGGCACATCTAGTTTTATTATAAATTAAAATTGTGAGTTTTTTTGTGAGCGAGTGTCAAAGTTTTGGTGAAAAAAAAGGAATTATATTTATAATTATAATAATTATTGTATTTAATTATTTACATGTAATTATAAACTATTTTATTTTTATTTACGGGAAAATAGTACTAGGTACGTCTTACGCGCGTACTTAAATACACGCACCTTTATTGTTATTTTCAATAATTTTAGGTAAACACTATTATTATACTGTTCATATTATACACATTTTGAATACTTGTAAAGTTATATTACGCTTATTTATGTTGTAAACTTATGATAGCCAGTGTACGCAAATAGGCATTATATAGAAAGTGTTTATTTCCGAAGTAACAGACAGACAAACGAAAGGTTACTTGTTGTGTGTTGACACATTGACATACATTTCTGCGATCAGTCGTCATGAGATATTTTAAAAGCAAAAACATGTAAATGGATGTTATTTTAAAAAATACAATAAAACTATTTCGATAATTGATGAATAATGAATGAATGAATTATCTTTTTCTTCTATTCTTGTGTTAGTAGACATTGACCAGAATTTATACAGCCAAAAGTGCCATTCACACAGTCAATTGTTTTTATTGAATTGTGTAAATATATGTAAGTGTGTGTGTAAGGTTTTTAGGAATATGTCTAATTATTTAAAAATTTGTAATTCTCTATGGTTCATTTAATGTATTTAAGAAAATATCTATTTATTTTGGCAGTATGGTTAAGGTCTTTGCCGGGTACCCTTTAAGTAATTAAAACGAATTTTTTAGAGTAGCGAAATTTTTAGAACAAACTTACTTACTACCAAACCCCGTTTTAGTCCCTTATTTTACAAAATTCCACCCGAGGTTTGTAAAAATTAGCAGATGAAGCAGATCTTTGTTTCAAAACGCAGGTAGGGTTCAAATAGGATGGTTTAGTGGATAGAACGTTTGAGTCATTTCATTGATTAATGTCAAGTTATCGTCCAGCTGAACCTGAGTTTACCTTTCTCTCCAATCAGTGCATCGTATATTTCTTAGCATTGAATTTCGACCAATAAGCGGCCACTAGTAACATAATCAATTTTAACTTAACTGTAATAAAACCCTTTTATATCGATGCTAGAAAGCGTGATATCAACAGACGGCAAAAACTGTTTTCACAGTTAAGATTACGTTTTGATTGTTATGATGTCGATTTAGATACATGCCGACAGACAAATGCAATGCAATGCATCGGAATAGCGTGGTGAAATAAACTCTAAAGCTGCTCATCAAAGGGAGCGGAGGCCTTACAAACATTTACAGGCTTTACTTTATGCTTTTACATTTTTATTTATTAAAAAAAAAAAAATATATATATATATATATATATATATAATAAGTATAATAAAAGTTATGAGTAATAGTGAAATAGATACAGTAGGAACTTTCCCCCGTTTATTTTACGAGAGAGTTTTACGCCATTTTTAATTTTAGAGTTATCGCGGAACCGTGAGTTACTATCTCCAGTTTCCGACCTGAATGCCACTGATAATAATTATTAGAGTGAAACTAAAAATTCTTAAGTTCTAGTGTAAGTAATTATACGCTGCTATACAAAGTTTGGAAAGCTACAAGACATCCGCGGAACTGTACAGAAATATTTTACGTCACTATTGTTTATTGTCTCTTGAATTAGTATATATGTTTGTGTATATTGGTTATTATGTTTATATATTACTAGTATTACTATTTTAACCCCAAAATATTATTGATTACCAAAGATAAATGATTAGTACACCTCCTCACTATTTATAGAGCATACATTTTAAATTTCAAGTCTCTTACTTCAAAAACATTCATACAAACTTCCAAGCCCTGTTTTGCCCCACTAGGGTAAAATTTCGTAAAATTCGTCCTTAGCGGATGTCTACACCGTATAAGGATCCTACCTGCTAAATTTTAATTTTGTAGGTGTTACAGTTTCTGAGATTTCGTGATTAATCGGAGTGGTATTTCGCTTATATATTTAGGTAAAGTGAGTCACTTAAAGAGAACTTCAAAATAAGAAATATTCGCTGGAAGAAGAACAAATAATGCGTTGTCCGATTTTCATAACTCATATTGTAGTTTAGGGGTCAGGGGGTAAAAGCCAATTCCTTGCCGATAAGTAGCACAATAACCTGCAACATCAAGACCTGAGATCCGGAAATTCAGTTGATGGGCGATCGTGCACGACCGAACGTGAAGTTTGTTTGGCTTTTCCAAATTATTCAAGTATTCATTCGATACCTTAACATCTAAGACCGCATTGCTGTTGGATAGAGTAAGTAGAAAAGCACAGTTTGTGCGCTTCTCTATTTGGCATACGACTGTTAGAATATTTATCACACATACAAATTCGCTCGCTTAATAAATGCTTCTATAAAAGAGGTCTCGGGTATAATAATAAAATTTAATGTCAACAATGTTACAAGAATTAAGACCATAATTTGAAATAAAAAATAAATTAGCCGTATCAAATACTTTATATTATAATTACTATGATTTCTCATGTAAATTTATAATTTATTCATAAGATAATGAATAATACCCGAATAACAAAAAATATACGATCTTTACACATACTCAACTTAAGAAAAAAAAAATTATAAAATAACCTGGCCATCAAGACAGTTTCAATAAAAATGACATAACAAACACGGCAAAGATGCGAAATTTATATTTACAAAGAAACCGAGTTGAATATTCATTATAATAAACTACAATTAGTGAAAATAAAAAAAAAATGTCCACTCTAGATTTACCTATGCCGCTAACAGACATCGAATCAATTTTAGCCTGGGTCGACACCTACAAGTTATCCAGACCCACCAGGAAGATTAATAGAGATTTTTCTGATGCTGGTATATATTCTGAATATATAATCTTACTTGATTTGTTGAAGAATTTATTTTTAATACATACAAAACAAAAAGTGTTTAAAAGTTAGATAAACAGAAAGATCGTGATATTTTATATAAATAATATATAATATATTTATATATATAATAATCGGTTAAACTACAAAATAATCAGGGTCATGTTTAGCAGTATCGAAGTTCAAGTTCTTTAGCACCGATTTCTGGTTCTTAAAAGATTTCTCATGTAACATAATATCGTAACATGTATAGTTTATTTAATGTTTTAAATAATTTATTCGCAATAAATATCTTATGCGCTAAAAAAGAGCTTATCACATTTCGCTTTTAGTTCTTCTAGCTGAAATCCTAAGCGTTCACTATCCAAAGCTGGTTGAGATGCACAATTACCCACCACGAAACAGTCACTCACTGAAGCTGAACAACTGGATGACGCTGAACAGAAAGGTGTTGAAAAAACTAAAGCTTAATTTGTGTACCAACACGATGGAACAGCTGGCTAACTGTGCACCGGGGCTGATCGAGCGAGTGCTTGTTATGGGTGAGAGACTACATTTCTTTACCTTAAAAAATTTAAAAATCTGACTAGCATGAAAGAATTAATTAATCTATAGCCAGTACCACTCGAGGTGATTGAAGCACTCTAACGATACTCCAAACATGTAAATCTGCTCATGCGTTTAAGACTTAAGGTGGAATAAAGAAATTCCCATACATGAATATAACTGAGGCAGTCGATAACATATTATATTGTTTGAATTACTCGTTTTCCCATACATCAAAATTGCTTCGGTTAATAGATTCATTCAAAAAAGTTGCATGCACTATAATAAATACGTTCAATGTGTGTTCTAGTTAGAGATAAAATTCATCGAGATGATGATATTAATAAAAGTTTGAAAGAAGCTGAGCAAAACGTATCCAGCGGTGGCAGCTACTACGAAGCCTGCGGAGACGACGGTATATAGATTGATTAAATGAATTAATTAGAATGTAGCTCCATTTTTATAAATGAACGATAGATGATCTATAAAGGTATATATTTTGTTAGCTATGAATGATTTCAATGACATTTTAATTACAGAACACATATTAGTTGTTCCCGTTAAGACCAGAGTTAATGGTATACTAGAAACCATTCAAAAGAAGGTAGTTAGTCATGATTCATATCTTGCAATCAAAGAAGAACTGAAAGATGCCAAAGATTGCTTCGAAGTCCTGAAACAGAAGGTATTTAAATACAGAAGTATTATATTATTTATAATTTTTTGACGCTTTTGACTATATTGATAACATTTCTAGTATAGGAAAAAAAAAATGTTTTCCAGATTGTGTGTGTTTTTCATATACTGAATAGTTTATAATTATAAACAGGTTGAACATTTGGATAACTTACTTAAATTAAAAGAAGAGAGGATAGAAGAATTACAAAAACAATTAGAAAGGAAACAAACAAGACGTAAAGAAGTGGAAACTCTTCAGAACAGTCTGTCAATTCCTTTCGAAATAGAACCACCTTCCCCTAAAATAATTGAACTCGTCAAAATACCGAGTAGAACATTATCTATAAAATCATTGGAATCTGAAGGAAAATTAGTCAAAGAAGAATCCAGGATTCCTATACCCGTATCGGATCAAGCTAAATCTAAGCCAAGTATAACTGAAGTCACGTCGAAAGACTTTACTGAAGAACAATGCATTAACGTTGAAAAAGTTAAATCGGATGTTTTTAAAGAAATTGAAATAACGGATGAGAAAAATTCTGAACATTTTCAGGACAATCAAAATTTTGCAAATGAAATGAATACATTTGTAAATTTAGAAGCTACAATTCAAAACGTAATAAAAGGAACGTGTGATACACTTTGTGAGAACTTCAGTGAAAAAACCTAAGATTAATCAACACACATATATATTTTTTTTTATATACCTATGTGTTGATTAAGGACGATACAGATCTCATATCAATCTCATGAAGAATATTACAATCATGATTATTTTCTAGATTTTACAGTTTGCTTAATTTAGGATTAAAAGTCTGTGTTTTTCAATATTTTATAATTTAGCTATTATTTATTTAATTTAGAAATAGAAATATACAAAACTTATAAAATTCACATTTATTGTTTTGCTATTTATTCTTTTGATTTTTAATTTATTTTCAAATTATTTATCAACAACGAATATTTGCTTGAAATATGTCGTACAGGCTTGGGTGTTGTTTTAATATGTTTTTGATCTCATCCAATCTATTTCTGGTAGAATTCTTAACCTTATCATACCTAAAACAAAAGATCATTAATTAAACATCTTTATAATAATATTGCATCGATTTCAAGGATTAAATTGATGTAGTTTAGTTTTCTTATGTCTTTTTAAATATTTATTCTTTACTCGAGTAATATCATCAGCATACTGAATTGAATTGTCAATATGGAAGAATTGGTAAAAAATATTTTTTATTAAGGACAAAAATTTGAAATTGTCAGCCATATGCTGTTCTACATGGAGGTAAGTAAGTCTTATTGGCAACGGCAATGGCGGACAAATCTATGGTTATATTTTTCCATTATAGATCGAAAAATGAATTGTATTAAAAATTTAGAACACGATATAAATTGAACAATATTAAGTGTTAGAGACTAGCCCTAGACTCCAATACGGTGTTACGTCATAGGATGTCATTTTATTTTATTTTATTTTATTTTCATTAGGACAACCAACAGTAGATACAATATCACATCCAAAATAAAAAAATAAAAAATTACATATCAAAATTATCTCGGCAAAAGTTCTACTACGTACAGGTAGTCTCACCATGCATTATCATATTACAAAATGTAATTATTGAAAATATGAATTAAACATAAGCATAATAATTAAAAATAAGAAATACAATACATTTTTTAAACTATTATATAATAAATAATAATTAATAAGATAAACCATATTATATATGATGATTATAATCAAGCTATTTATTTTACATTATTATGTACTTGTACAATTATTGTTTAATAATTTGTTAAACATTAATTAATACAATTTTATTTGGCACACTATTTAAGACTGGCACAAAAACATATACGTACTTCTTTTTTTAAAAATGATCGAGCTGTCATAAGGAAAACAATTGGATGATTGTGAGGGATTGTAAAGAAATATAGAGAGATTGGAGCATCATTGTAAAACATAATTTTATTTTGCCATCCCGAACTACTGAAATTACATAAGATTACCGATGTCAGAGCTGTGTGCAAGTGTGTATGAGTATTTACTGCCCATTTATGGACAAAAGGGGGATCTAGACGTAGGTCCTGGTTTTGAGTAAATTTTAAGACTACAGTTAAAAACATACTATATATACAATGTACGTTGGAAAATTTATCAGAATATAATTATTTTATTGAAATAATTAGTTTGTTTACTTAATCTTGAATATCACATCTAAATTTAAAAGTCTGGTAAAAATAAAAGGACAAGAAAGATGAACTAGTTTGCACCAGTAGGAAAGAATATAAATACATAATACTTTGGATCGACCGACGTTCCAGTTAGGAAGTGACAATCGCTTTAATACAGACTTAAAGAACGTAACATGCAAAATCACTTGTAGCACATTGACAATGTTGCCAAATATTTCTCACAGTGTCAATCTCTTATTTACTTTGTTTGCCTGCTACAGATGAATAAATGAAAACAAAACATCCGTATAGGTACTTACGTATTTTCTCTACTTTCATCTCGTCCAATAACTTTGAACCGATTAAATTCAATGCTATCATCGAAGAAACATTCCGCATCGATTTCGTTAACTTTTTGTTTAACGGGAATCAAATCTGCCACTGTAAAAGTTAGAGTCGCTCCGTTAATACGTCATTTCATACATTTTGGTTTTTCTACGTGTGACTTTTGTTTGTTTGTCAATATTTTAATAGTTATGTAAAACAGCAAACCGAAAAAAGTTATTTCCTATTTCGAACACGTTATAGAAATTGATTGACAATGTCTCAGCCGTTTATCATGCACGTATGTACGTATTCCAGCTAGACAATGATGAAAGTGTCAAAAATTTGACAATGACTGTCTCGTTCGTGGAGTTCCAAAATTGTGGTTGGACCCACAAAAAGTTTTTAGGTTTTCCTGTGTATTCTCAGTAGCTGTCCGTTATCTGAAAGTCAGTATATTTACTTTCCCGTACCTAGAGAAGCACGTCAAACTGTTGGTAATTACTGCGCATGAACTGGTTTTTGTCAATTTTGCCGTCCTATCTAATTATAACGATGAGGGAATCGAGAGTGCACTCGGGTTTGCAGTCATACTTTTGCATTATAATATATTCCACGCAGTTGATTAGTCTCAATAGTAGCCGTGACCAAAATAAGACAGGGGGGACCATGATTTGTACTTACCAGTAAAGACGTGTTGTGTGCTTGACACTGGTGATGGACTTGGTACTCGACAGGTGCAGGGTGGTAACGACATTGATATGTCTGATGTCTGCACGGCTACTCCATCTAGACTGGGCGTCCAGGATAGCAGAGGATTTATTTCTGTTACAACGAAATCAACCTTTTCTCTCTTTTTCTTCTCTTCTATCCTCTTTTTTAGGATTTCCAGTTGTTCTGTAATAAATTTTATAGCTTTACAATACAGCAGGTATATCCTCGGAAGGATATCCACCAATGGGCATTAAACAGTTTTGTATATGTACTATATTATGTGTAATAAAAATCCATTGATTTAGTTAAATTCATCTTCGCATGATAGTTTTTTTTGATATTTCAAACTAGTACTCAAAAGTACCTATATCTTACTAGTATTTATACTAGTATGTATAATGTATATTGTATCTTGTTTCACAGTACAAAATAAATACCAATGCTGCCGACAATTAATATTCTATGAGTGCATATTCATATGAAGGTCTTGATTAGATCATAAGATAGATTAAAATACTGCCTCCAATCTGCTTTAAGTAGCTCAATATATCGTGCCATGGGAGAAGCCTATGTCCAGTAGTGGACTGAAACGGGTGATGATGATGATGTCATCAATAAACCTAAAATTTGACGCTGAACGGTCCAACAAATCATAAAAAAATCGAAAAGCACGTAATACATGTCTGTGGAGAAACGATTTTATCAGAAAAAAGGGTTTATTTGTCGTTACTAATACGACAAACTGAGTACGTCACCTGGCGAGCAAGCTTCGTATTCATCGTAAGTCTGTTCAATGTGCGTGAACGGACTGGTACGCATATATGCGGGGAGACTCCGTATGAACGAGTCCACTTGTAACTTCTGACATTTCTCCATTGGACAAATCTGATGTTGACGCAAATAATAGTATTATATAACCATCAGTTTATTATTATTATTAATTTAATATAGAAAACTACTATTGAAAGTGCAAACTACTAAAAAAAATGGTGTCGCTTTCTTAGCCGACCTCAAAAAAGTTTATAAATTTAGTCTATTTTTTTTATATTTTTTGCTCGATAGCTTCACTGACTGTGAACCGATTTAAATAATCCTTTAAAAACTTTGACAACCCTTATTCTATATAATGAAAATACCCTTTCATTATATAACTAAATTAAATAGAATTGTTGCGAAGATTACTATCTATATCAACATTATGAAAAGGTAAAATTTGTTTCTTTATATAATTTAGGAGGTAATTTCCTGAACTTACGATTCCACTCTGAATTCATTTAACAGGTAGAAAGCTATATTATGTTTAGGTGTTACAAATATAAATCATATTTATATCACAAATTCAAATAAATAGCACCCGAGCGAAGCCGGGCCGAGTCGAATATTTACAAAACTGGTAACCATATAACCCCAATTACAAGACGCGTAGATCTTCAAACTTACCTTTTCGTAATTAATCTTGTGATCAAAGTCTGGCACGTGTGAAATTATTTGCAAGCTGTCGTTATGTACGCTTCTGTCATTTTGGAAAAAAAACATGTTTAAGATTTATACCCTATCAGTTACAGTAGATCCTCGCTTCTCCGGACGCCGATCAGCAAATAGGGGAGGGTCTTGTATATAAAGTGTTATCTATATTTTCAAATATTTTTTCGTTTTGTTAAACCTATTTCCTTTCATTAGCTTAATTGAATATTACCAGTTTACAGGCACAAGGGACATAACATCTTATCAACCTTGGGTAGGTTGGCGCATTAGCGATGTAAGAAATGGTTAAGTTCTTTACGGTGCCAATGTCTATTGGCAGTGATTAATACTCATAATTAAGTGGCATAATCGAGCATCCGCCAACCGATGCCATAAAAGATAGACTGTTCAATCAATCTGTGTTCAATCGACCTGATTATTATTTGTATCGTAATTGGTTAAGAAGAATATTTATATGTAAAGTAAAAACTAATATTTGTGTATACTTAACCCAAGGGTTGACATTGATTCATCGCCGACTTCTTCATCTTCCATTTGAGACGTGGTCTCCCTGTGTTATGTGAGAACTATTATGTCGTGTTCTGTATTCAAAATTGCATATTTTGCAAATACCATTATCGCTAATGTCAAATTATTTCGTAATCTTAGATTGCCTAAAGTAAATGTGTGATGTGAAATAGATTTATTTTAGTCTTATATAAATAATTATATCTTTCCTAACAAATGTTGGATATGTATTTCAATTTAGATTAGTCAATAAACTAAAGTAAGGTATGTCATAGTGCGCCAACGCGACGGACGGAAATTGACACGATTGGAGATTTATCAGGTGCAGGACCCATGATTATATTTAAGAATGTGGGATATACTAAAGAAACAGCCTATAAATGTCACACTTACTGCCTATAAATGGCTTAGACTTCCTCCCTGTTCAAGAAGAAAGTTAGGAGCTAATTCCAGCATGCAGCTGCTTAAGTTTTTCTTCCAGCATGCTCTACTTTCAATGTTTTTCTTCACCGAAATCGGACAAACTGATGATCACTGATGCTTGTCGATGTTTTAGCCCACAATCTATGCTTTTGGTTCAGATGTGAGTCATCTTGTACTCGGCTCATGAGTGTACTAGCGAACAACATAATATACAACAGAGCACACGGATATTAATCGATTATGCAAAAAGTCTACCTCGGTACCGGTTCATGCTCTTCTACGTCTTCATTTTCTGGTCCTGCTTCCGAATACATTTCATTGAAGATTGAGTCCTGAATTTATGTTATAAGTATTTAATAGGTACATGGTAACAAATTATTTTTAACAAAACTCAGATAACAGTTCTTTTATGAAATTGATACTAATATTATAAATGCAAAAGAATTATCTGTATGTTTGTCTGTGAGTTTGATGAAATTGGGTTTGAGGCAAGCTTTAAACCCCAAGAAATTTATTAGGTTTTTTATGCCTAACATGCCTTCTATGCGTGCCTTAAACGTTGATATATCTTTTTTAAGAATTATAGACATCGACATTGTTTGAACGATCACCATAATATAATAATTACTTATAAGTTCAGAAAAAAATCCTCATAAGTTTAACTAAAGACACATCCCTCCAGGTGTCCCTTGTGCCTGTAGAACATCTTCATTCCCAAACGACGTAATTTGGCAATTTAACTGATGGTTAATATTTACTTAATTGCCAATGGTTACTTACCATCAAAAGGCACATTTGCCAGTCTATCTGCCTATTATCAATTAACAAAAAAATACTGATTACAGAGCTATCATTAAGAAATCAAAAGCACGCTTACGATTTTATTTCCAATATTAAGCACAACTCTTCCATGATCGATCGTCTGTCTTTGCTTTTCGCGCTGAAAAACGTAATCAGTAATAATTATCTTACGTCTCTATTTACTTTGAATATTCAATTAAGTGATAAATTTCATAATATCTACTGATAAATAAACTGTAATAGATTTTTTCCAATAATATTCATTGGATAACGGCTAATGATCCAGAAAGGCAACTGTTACCAATTTTGTTGTAGATGCAATTTCCATGGAATCTCTTGCTCCGAGTAGTGTATTTTTATGTGTATGTGGTGTTCCATTTGACGTGCTGTGAATGTATATAATCAAATATGTTATTTTTATACCTTATATAAAATAATCTTATGTATTATTATATATCTAATGGTAGAAAGTGAGAGATATATGCATCTGTATCTAAAACCGGTAAAAAATAATACATACGTATATCCAAATATCCATAACATCCCTGATATATTATGTTAATGTTAATATTCTTTATTGTACACCACCAACAGAAAATACAAGAAATCTTAGGACAAACACAAAAAAAAAAAAATACAAAAATATAAAAAAGTATTTAATGTGTTGTACAACGGGCGGACTTATGGCTAATTACCCATCTCTTCCAGACAACCCAATATCATACAGCGTAACATGACAATAAATTGACATCGTGAAATAAACATTTGTAAAAAACTAACATCATTTTTAAGATAGACCCCATGTTGGCTCGGATGTCAACAGAAGCGGTTGTTATACGTCGGCTCGTTTCGGACTGGAAAAAATTATATAAAAAATCAAAATCAAAATATTCTTCATTCAATTAAGCTCATAAAAGAATCCGAATGAATCCGAATCGTTGTGTTACAGAATTAAATTAAATTTAAAGCTATCGGTTTGGAAAGTACATTCTACCGAGAAGAACTGGCAAGAAACTCAGTAGTTACTCTTTTTCACCATTTTAAATACAGAGTATGTCAGTAACGTACAATTAAATTTTTATATATCCTGCCTAGAAATCAATAAATACTAAGTGATATTACGTACTTATCAATGATTTCTTGACATCAGCTTTAATTATTTTTTTTTATTTAAAGATATTCTATCAAAATCAAAATACACTTTATTCAAGTAGGCTTTTACAAGCACTTTTGAATCCTCATTCAACAAACTATTTAAAGTAAAGCTACCACCGTTCGCTACGGTTCGGAATGTAGATTCTACCGAAAAGAACCGGCAAGAAACTCAGTAGTTACTGTTTTTCAACATTTAAAAATACAGCCATGTTAGTTAAATACAATTATCAACACTAGTCAACAAGTATTAACTCCACGCTTTTTTATCATCAATATAATCTTATATAGAATAATATGCCTTCTTTACCAATGTACTTTTTGCAATTGACTTGAATCTATGAAACGGCAAAGTTAAAAATGTCTGCGGAATTTTATTATAGAAGCGGATACTTGCCCCAAGAATGATTTATTGACTTATCTTCATAACAGTTGTTGTTTTTATATATTAATTTTTATTCTGCTGATAGTTCTTATATAACTCGAGTGAAATCAGATCAGACTGACCAGCTAGTCGCCAATGATCGCCAAATGAACGGAATAAATATACTCACTCCATGCGATAATGTCTGATGTTCTGTTTGGGTGCACTCCCATTTTCCGGGCGAAGGCATTCCTCTCAAGTATTCATTCTTTATGACGTGCGAGTGTGGACATTTCGATTTCAGGAACATTTCGTTGAAAACTAAGTAAAAATGCCACAAGAACATTTGAAATGCAAATTTTACTTATTCAAGAACGTTTGTTTCGGTTCTAGCTTATTTGAATAATATTTGTGTAATCGAGTTAAGTTGATTGTCTGGATTGTTTCTTGAATAGTTCTAAAATGTAACTAATTCTTTTATATGAAATCGTTATAATGTTATTATTTAAATTTTAAATCTATCTAGATATGGATTTAATTCAATTTAATTTATTGCTTAACTCAATTCATCCATGACAAACATTTCAATTATTATTTTTTGTTAATTACTAATTTTATGAACTACCGTTACTAGCATTTATATATGTTACTACCGGATTTTAACCAAAATAATAAATTAAATACTGCATTACTGAGGCTAAAATTAAGCAAGTACGATTAAAAACATTCGAATTTGATTTTTTTAATAATTTTACAGCCGTATAGGATTAAAGCTATCAAGCTTGGTTCTACTACACATGGGATCTGTCAATTATATATATTTTTGGATCGGAATTGCGACCATTCCACGCGGTCACGATTTGTACCTTTTTTTAAAATTTTTATTTGAATTGAATATAGTTAAGGCCTTGATGTCAATAATTCTCAGGTAACAAAAGATCATGTTTATAAAATCAAGCCCAAAATATATATATTTTATATTATTATTATATGTATATTATTATAGTTTCTCGTGTAATTTTAAGGGCTAAAATAAAGTCTATAATTTCTTTAGTATTTATATACCGTATTCTTTCCACTTCTTTGGCGCTGATTTAGCAGCTTTCACAGATTTTAATACTTCTCTGCGTTGCGGCGGATTGAAGTCAGCCATATCTCCAAACATGACGAATGGTCGATTTTCATCATCCACCATCTCCCACCATTGCTTACTAGGCTCAATTTCTGGTAGGAAATATTGGTTTACTTTCAGTAGAATATACTAATCTACATTGAAATAATACTTCCAGGTAAAATGGCGTTTATAGGATGATGTATTGATTGATTTTTTTTTCTTTTAAAAGAAGAATAGCAATGCCCTTATTGGGTTATCACAAATATTCCTATTTACTAATTCGTCAATGACGTGTGAAGCTTGTTCTAGTAGAGAGGAGAAAGGAAGCCCAAGCGATCAGGATGGCCCCCATTACGTTATTGGCACGTAAATTACACATTTAATTATCTTACTGTAATCAAGCAAGTCTACAATACGTACCTTCTTTAACGGAAATTTCTTCATCCTCGCATGGATCTTCTTGGGGATTATCTTCTATGGGTGCATCTATCTTAAATAAGGCTGGTAAATCGAGCAGAAACTGGTTCGCTTCTGGAGTTCCTCCGACGAAATTGTTTACGAAATTTTGGAACTAACAAATGGTGTACTGTTAAATTAAATATCGTTCACATATTTGGTATTCTTAACGACACCAGCACCAAAATTATACATATATATACGTATGCAAAGAGTATTTCCCTAACTGACAAACAATTATGAGTCTCAATATATTGTAATAAATTTTAAGTAAAACTTAAAACTTGGTCAATGTTTATCTTTAGAGACGAACTAAAAAATGTATTTTGTAAAATGTTAGCTCCACGGCTCAAAAATGGGACGTTTCATTATTTCAATCACCTACTTCGTTCTTTCATTATGTTTCATTATTTATAGGCAAAGCTAAGGAATATGCTGTAGGTACTTGCATATTAGGTATTAGTAAACGCCTTAATAATCACGTCCATATTGTCAAATCGACACGATTTATGTCATTCTTCCCAGCTGACCAAAACTATTTAAATATATTAAGAACATTGCAGTATTAGTGTTTAGATATAAAATATTGCCTTTTTACGTTTTTGGATTAGAAGAAATGGTTTATTTTATAACTCATAATTGAAATTCTGATTCAATGGAAACGTACTAAGCAGCCAAATAATAATAATGATTAATTTGTTATATTAGAATTTGGTACTTATTGGCCTCTGAATAAGATACTAAATAACAACAAAGCTGGTTCAGATAGAATAATCAAAGAGTAAAAAAACTGGATTTCAGTAAAACAATTCTTAAAATTTCACGGCATCGAATGTAGATAAGGTTATCTTTATTTATAAGTTATTTGACCTCAATATACTGATTGAGATAATTGTTTAATTTAGTTTCTGACAACTCATTAGTACGTTCAAATAGATTTTGATTGATTGAACAAAGTTACGTCAGGGCGACATTTTATACACCTAAGCGGAGTCTTCTTAAAAGTAAATTATGCAACATTTTGTATTATCAGTAGGTGATATGGTGATAAAATTATTCATAAATTTTAATACAATGTTGAAATTACTTTAAAGCGTATAACATCAACTCCGTAGAATCGCAGAAGCAGTGGAAACATACTTTAATAATTAAATACTCCTAATCTTTTAATAATTCTTAGGTTTACGTATTGTATGTTAACCACAATGACGATGTATCTGGATCACGTAAAAATAGATCGTAGATACGGGAAGACATTTCAAACTAGTTGTATTATTTTTATGATATCGTCACGGGTAGCGTGGCCGAGCGGTCTAAGGCGCTGGTTTAAGGCACCAGTCTCTTCGGAGGCGTGGGTTCGAATCCCACCGCTGCCAATATCTTTTTTGGGAATAATAATATGTCACAAGAATTTTATAGTATTCTAATATTGAACGCTTTGCCTCTCAAAAATTCAAACTAAAATTTTATCATCAATAAATTTGGTATATTTATATTTTGCTAAGAATATTTAATATGTTATTTAAAGTTAGGTTATTTTAGTACCTACATCATTGCATTGATAGACATGCGTTTTGGCACATGTATAAGGATGTCCTCAGGTTAGATAGAGTGACGGCATACGAAATGATTTGAGCGCTTAGTATATAAAAGCGGAAGAATGAATGTGAGCTAACAATGATAATGATCATCACATTGATAACACCATCAAATAGGGATGGGCAAACCTTGACGTAACATATTAGTCCTAACCTAACCTATTCCGATCGGAGAAGGACTAAAGATAAACAAAACAGATTTGCATGTTCCATGCGATTTGCTTATAGCTCCGCTCTATACAATACAAACAGCCCCTTATTAATGTATCTTTATTAACATATTATACAACACCATTAGATGCACTTTCTATTCTCTGACTCTCATAAACCGATGGTACGGAAAATCCGACAAATACGACCGGAAAAAAATCAGGCACAGAACTAACAGCATTACGTACTTTTTGAGGCATATGAGTACATGAGGCACACACTTCCAACTGCCAGTCACGAGACTGCTACTGAAAAATTTTCGACTGAAATACCCAATAAATTTTAATCGGCTCAACCAAGGATTTTAGCCCAAGTTCCCGGGATCTGCGGCCTTATATCTTGACAAAATATTATGCTTATAATATGTCGATTATATTTTTATCACGGACATAAGTACTGCTAGACTAGTTTATTTTAGTAATTTTCACAGTCTTATGTCATATGGAATGTTGTTATGGGGTAATGCAGCAGATATTGAAATAGTATTTATTCTGCAGAAAAGAGCTATCCGAACTATTTACAATATTAGCTCTAGGACATCATTACGCGAAAAATTTAAAGAAATAGGTGTATTAACGGCTGCTTCACAATATATTTATGATAATATAATGTTGTTTATACAGAAGAATATACAAAAGTATTCCATAAAAAGCTGATATACATACTATTAATACAAGAAATAAGAATAAACTTGTAACCCCTACTTTCCGTTTGCATACGGTAAAGAGAACGTTTTTGGGCAATGGTATACGCATATATAATAAGATACCGGGAAATGTAACCAATTTACCATTTACGAAATTTAAAAAGTTTATTAAGACTAAATTAATAAATAAGTCTTATTATTCATTAAAAGAGTACTTTTTAGAAAAAAAAACGCCGGGATTTAGGCTCGGGTTCCATCACAGGACACTAATTATTGTAAAAAAACAGCATTGTAAATCTGTTTATTTGAAAAGAGCAACTATGCGAGTTTCTTGCCGTTTCTTCTCGCTGGAGGCTGCTTTCCGAAACGGTGGTAGTATTGTGAAGTTTACTTGAATACAATTTATTTGATTTGATTTGATATCGATATGAGTAAATATGTATGTACATACATGTTTAACAACTTTCATCATCTTCTCCCGCCATTCGTTATCTACTCTAGCTGCAGTCTTGTAACCTCGCGAGAGACGCAGTATAAGAGATTGGCTCTCAGCTAAAATATTCTGTAAGCCTTGTATATAATTGGTGTATTCTGTAAAAAAATTACGAGTTTATACTAACAGCAACCTGTAAATAATTGTTTTTTTTTTAAATTAAAGCTGAATAAAATGGTATCCCATATCCTAATTCAGGACATACCCTAGGTACTTACTAATTATAAGTACAAATAACCTCCTTTTAGAGAAGACAACTGATACACACCAATATCAGCGAAGAAGCCTTAAAAATGACAGAAATAAAACCAGACGACATTTAAGAAACAAGTTAGGTATAATGCATTACTGTTAACAAAACATTACTTGTTCCTTAACAAAAAGTAAAATTCAGTTTATAGTTATTCTGAGTAAGCTGCTTCCCTTTTTTTCGAAATATGAAAGTGAAAAGTTGCCTTCATCTCTTTACAGAAAACCCAATAACTTTTGGTTAGGACCTACGCTAATAGATTAACGTTTAAGCTAACCACTTCTTTCACCAAGGAGAAATCGTCTAAAAATGCTCGAGTCCTGGTGGGGTTTAAGCCACTAGACTAAAAAGGCGTACATGGCATTTATAAAATAAAGTGTAAAGTTTCCGACAATCTTTGCTAACCTTCAGTTAACTTCATTTTTTCAAGTTTACTCTTCCGTCTCTCAGAGCACATGATGTACATCAAACCTGCCAAGTTCTTGCATTCCAGCTGAGTTTGAAGAGCTGATATCTTCTCTTTGCGTTCTCTGTGTGCTTCTCGTAACATGTACGAAGTTCTTACTTGTTCATTTCTTTCAATGTAAAATAGATGATTGTTGATGATTGATGATGTTAATGGTACTATAGAGTAATCAGTCATTCTTAGTGTAATTTAAAGCGCAATAATTTATATTTTTCATAGTTACAATCTTTGGCTGGGGGTGACCATCATCAGGTGTTTAGTTTCCCTGAATGTGATGAAGAAAAATTAACACCATGTCTACTGCTGGTTAAATGCCCGCCTCTCCTTTTTAGGAGACGATTTTTTGATGTTATTTCCCTTTTCCCAGCGAGGTGGACATGCACATTACCTGTATTATTCAATTGTTTATAATAAGTTAAACCGTATTCACCAATTTTCGTTGGAACAGCGATGGTAAAAGTATCAAAGCCATTCCATAAAATTGTACTTAAGAGTACTAATTTCCTTTGAAAATAAGCGATCAAAATAAAGATTACGTCAATAATCACGAGCAATTGTATAAAATAGTAGTTCTCACTGCAGTATGAATTCGAATCGGTCTTTCAAATGTTCCACCTCATTCTTGAGCCTCTCTTGAATTAATCCCTCCATTTCAATTTCTTTTTGACTTAACTTTTTTTTTATTTCTTCAGCAAGTTTCTCTTCATATTCCGCGTCTATGGCAGCTAGCGGTAAATAATGCATAACAATTTATTACATAGTTTACTCGTAAAACTGCACCTTTTTTTTATCGTAACAGCTCAGGTTACATAAAGGCAGATGGAGCGTGCGGAACATTATAATGCAGCAACAAAAGCGAATACAAATTCTCGATTGCTTTTATATTAATTATTGCTTCACTATAACATATATTAGCGTACATTATATTATAAATTTCACGTCAAAATATTTGACGGTCTTTGCGTGATGTGCGTTCAAAAGATATATATATACTTAGATAGATTAGCAATGATTTCACAGTCACCAACGATTTTAAAGTCAATCATAATAATACTCTATATAAAATACCTTTGCATGGACAAAATACAACTTTATCGTTTTCTTTGTTTTCATTTTCTTGGGCAGCTGTTGGTCCAGAAGCATTGATCGTCATTGAAGGCGTTATGGAAGCATGATCTTCGCGGATAACTTCCAAAACGTCTGTGATTTCTGCCATTTTTAACATACATTCCGGACTCGAGTGAAGAGACATCTGAAGTGAAGTTGATTTTTATATAATTACGAAATAACAAACAACGGCAATGCATAACGTAAATATATATTTGTTACATAATATACTAGTACATTTGTCAAATACCTAACTCAATAAAAATTATATACACGGCAGATTACATCAGATTGGCAGATTAACACTAGTCGTATAGGTCATGTCGTTATGAAATTGTAGTAGATTTATCAGAAGACTGATAAGAAATATAATTTATACATGGTGTTGACGTTCAAACGCCTTCTGAGTTAACGTGACATGACCAGATACGAGATTGGTATTTCTTTATAATATTGGCAACCTGGTGGTAAAAGGGCTAAAGTATACTTTTAGCAAAAAAAAAACCATGTTGTCTTTTGCCAAATCATTTAAAAATAAATAAATATAATTGATCTAAATCACCGTAAGACTGTTATAACTAATAGGTACCAACAACATTATTCAAAAAATAATATTTAAAAAAACAACATCTGCTCATTCTACATTTATATTCTGATTACCAAAAATAAGGCACACAGTTATGTATTTTGGCACAAATAGTAAAAATACCTTGCCTGATTTTATATTTTAAGTAATCAACTTATGCAAATTATTTTTTATAATTATGTATTTATTTATAAAATAGTAATTTATATAAATTGTCTAAGCTTTCTACAACATAATTTACACATTTTTTCTACACATTCAATTTTTAAAAAGAAACTGTTACTGCCTCTTAATATATAAAAGCAAATACTTGTTAAAGCTTTATTGCCTAAAAACTTTTTATTTCTAAAAATATGGAAAACTTCATGGTGTGGTAGCTGGTATATTAAAAATAGATTTAAAAAGCAAAACACGTTGAATTCGATGACATGCACGGATAACCTTTTCGCCTTTTTTTAATAATTTGACATAAAGGACCACGTGGTAATATTGCAATTGTTATTCCCGTTGTATTTGTCTATCAAGGATGCGTAAAAATAAGGTAATAAGTAGAACAAAATATTATAATTGTTTTAAAATTATTTAAATTTTATTATTATTATAAAGTCGTAAATTATTTAAAATGTCATGTATAAAATGATATGGTTCGTATAAAAAAAGTTTTACTTTATTTAAATTTTAATACTTTAAACTTAAAAAATCATGACTTCATGAAAAATTCAAAAAAGATTTTGATCAACAGATTTTTAACTTCGTGTAGTAATAAGTTGAACAACCTACGCTCTACTTTTTGCACATACCGTAATTAACTCCAAATAATCACACCGTCACCAACTCACCGTTGTTGCTATATCTGTTTACGTAAAAAAAATTAGGTCATTGCACTTTTTTGAATGGGATGCATCCACAGATTATTATTATTTAATCTTATATTAAAAAAGCTTGTCTAAACTAAAAGATCTTAAACTATTAAATAATAGTTTAAGATCCAGGTAAATCAGCATTAACAAAGATAAAGTCTTCAAATCATTGTCCTTGATATATTTTAAACGCTTAAAAAGTTTAGTAAGATTATGTAAAACCTTATTTTTGGTATTTTCTATGATTATCAGTCATTTGACATACTGTATACGAGTACGTAAAGCAATAGGCTTTACAAAGCCATTAAATACTATTATTTTTTACTAATATGCTACATTTCTAATATATTTTTTCTATGACAGCCATGTGTTTATCGCACCTGTCAAAAATATTAACGATGGCAACATCATAAATAAGAGTTTGCTGTCGTGCGTGAAGTTTGTAGCATGTGATGTTTCATGAAGTGTTAATTTTTTTACGAAAAACTAATAAAATATTGGACTGTTTTGTGCCTGAATGTGTTATGAAAGTATAACTATTAGTGCTACAAAACTTGTGAATAGTGTATATAGTGTCATTGTATCAAAATAATATTACATGGATAAAGCCGTCACTTGAGGTTGTTAAGGTTAGTGCTTTTTTCGTCTGTTGTTTGTCTTAAAATAGATTTCAGTGCGGGTTGCAATGATATTTCAGATTTGTTTGTGTAACGGCTTCATGTGACTTTTCAATTTTTTCATGAGACCTTGAACTAGAAACTTGTATCAACCTTTTTCGTTATCAAGGTTAGGATTGAGTGCGCGCGTTTTATGTCATTCCGCTGATGTTTATTTTGCTTTAAATAATTGTTCCAACTTCCAAATGTATCATATCATTATTAGATTACTCAACAAATAGTCTTTATCATTATTATTTCGATTTAAAATCATTACATCAAAACTTATTATGATTTTTCGGACTTAACCTCAACATGCTCATGTTATTTTTTTTCACGAGTTTGGTTTTGTTAAAATAACCGTTATGTACTGTAAGTACGGGAGTCGTAGTCGATTTGTGGCATTTTCATGGCGTTTTTTTGGCAAGAATATAATGTTTGTGTCACATGATCCTAAGCTTTTCCTCATAGTTTGACATTTCGATGTATTTTAAACGCGTATCTTTTGACAGTATCACTTATCGGCCTTTGATTGATAACAGAGAAATAACCATTTTAACACGCGTTTATATGAGATAATAGCGAAAATTGAGACAGTTATTTGAATAACAACTAAATAAATTAATGTATCTTAAAAATAAACTTGAATTGTCTTTATAATCTCATGCAAAGGTGAATTAATAAAATGTATGAAATGGAGATATTTCAAAATATAACAATTTTTTTTAACCATGTTTCTAACTCTTAATGTGTATTATACATCCTTTTTATAAAAAAATGAAATACCAACATAATAATTGGTTCTAAATAACAAAAAATAAACACTATTTAATCTGTAAGTATATTGAGTCTAAATATTTAAATTAATGCAAGTCAAGATGTAACTTAATTTTTTCAGTAAATTAAATGTTCATAATGGTTAACATTTCATTCTATGTACTGTGTAAATTTATTTTTTTTCCAAATAAAGCTTGAACTTTAACTCCACTTAACACTATAAATGCTCCACAGTGTTTATTTATGTTTTTGTATGGCAGCAGTGGAGCAAACGATTGGCATATTTTTTTAACCCTGATGGGGGTGAATCTGTTGGTAGAACCTACATTATTAGTTTTGAGAATTTGTTAATGTGATTTCATAGTAAGGAAATTGTCATTATTTGAATGTATAATTATGGGTATGACGGATATAATATCTTAGTTGCCATGGATGGAGGCATATTATTGATGTAAAAATGGTTTTCGAACTGTGACAATGTCTATGGAAATTAGTAATCTACCGTCAGGCTGAAATTCATTTATAAAAACCATTGGTTGAATGTTATGTTGACTTTCAGGCAGAAAATATTATATCTATACTTGTATTTAACTAATATAACTTTGTATTTTAAATGATGGAAAAAATAAACTACTGAGTTTCTTGCAGGTTCTATTTTTCTTGGTAGAATCTATATTGTAAACTGGTGATAGCTTTATGTTTAATATAGTTCTGTAAAATGACATGTGCTTGTAAAAGCCTACTTTAATAAAGTATATTTTGATTTGATTTAAAATGTTCGGTCTTGCAGAAACTACATTTCACTGCTCGATAGGGAAGCATTTAAGAATAATAATTTGTTGTTAATTTAAATAATATTTGTAATTAAATATTCAAAGATATGATAAAGCAAGATTTATGTTTAATGAAATCCTTACAGTTATTTAATTTTCTACAACTATTAAAATGTTTGCTGAGCGTCAATATATAGAGATTTCTGTGGGCTACATTTTAAATATATAAAAACCCAACTATAATGTTGTGACTATATTTGTAAGGAATATGCCGTTTTATGACATTAGGGTATATGTATATGTTTTACTAGTTGTCCTTACGTTTTAGTAATTGGTCATTACGTAGTAGGCATAAATAGGTAGCCTATGTCCTTCTGTGGAGTTCAAGCTTGAGTCATCAAAGTCGGTTCAGTGGTTTGGCCATGAAAGAGTAACAGACAGACAGTGTTACTTTCACATTTATTAATATTACTAGTTGTCACCCATGACTTCGCTTGAATTTTAGGGGTTGGTTGTCACATGTTAGGCAAAAAAAGTAGCCTATGTCCTTCCTTGCAGTTCAAAATTCAGTTCATTAGCTTGGTAGTGAAAGAGGGACAGACAGACAGACTTTCACATTTATAATATTAGTATAGAAGGATAGTTAAATGTGAAAGTATAGACTATATGTGTTTGTTGGAAATGAATAGTGTTGCAAACCTCTATAAAAAATATTCCCTAAGTTACAACATGTATGTTAATGGTGCTGTATAAACAAGTGCAAACAACAACTGTACAAAGTTACAATTAAGTCAGTTTAACAATGCAAGAAAGCAAATATAACACTTAACAAATATAATTTTTTTTATAATAGCATTATTTGTTTTTGTCCACCAGTGTGACAAACATTAAATATTTATTTTTATAGTATATGTCTAGCTTATGTATGAATACACATTTGATTCTTTAAACAACAGGACGAGGGCAATATACAAGATAAATTTAACCAAGTTATGTTAAACGTAGCCCAGATTATTTGCCAAGAATTTTCCCAATGTCATTTTAATTGTTCAGTTAATAATATTCAACACAATTGTACCTTAAAATATCCTTGCTTGTTGCCGAATATTAATTATTGATTTCCTTTTTCTTCTTTTTTTTTTGGGTTTTTTGTTGTTTTAGTCAGCTGCTTTATGTCAAATTGACATTTGTTATTTGATTATTAATGGCCAGTATTTTTTTTATAAGTTAGTTTTCATAACGCTTTTTTTTATGAAGTATATTTATGTTATCTTTGTATTGATGTATATAAAAACATTGGATGTGATTATATTATGTTAAGCGATATTTATATAGATTTTTTGAATATTTGTAAAAATGTTTTATATCTTTGCAGAAATGGAGTCGCATATATTAAATATGTACCATCAAGCTCCATACCGAAGTATTGGGCATAAAATAATGCGCTCCACGAGTGAATCACTTTCATCAGAAAGCAGTTGTAATCAAAATAGCCCAGAATACTCTCAGAACCAACAAACAAGTCAATATGAGGACGAGAGCAATGAGGGCGAATATTGGAACCACAGCGAGAGCCACCGAGTGTGGAGTCAAAATCAAAATGTGAGTCTTTAACCACATTGCTCCAGGTAACAAAAATTGTATGCATAGACAGAAAATACAAGAAAATATCTTAAAAATGGTAAGCTCATTGATTATTATTAAGGTTAAATAATGAATATGTTAATTTCAGGTTAATATAACTCAATCAAATCAAGATACAAGTATAGATGAGGATGAAAATATAGAGATTCAAGAAGTATCTATAGATGATAAAAACTCAGATTCCAATGACCAAATGGATTTATTGGAAGCTGAAAACATGGAAGAAAATTCGCTCGTTGAAGGCGATGATTATGACGTCATACAAGTTTTTGCCGTTGATCCCGATTTAGATCTTGAGGCTTCATCTGATGAGGAACAAGATTATAGCATAAATGAAGATGCAATCGAATCGGATGATGGTGAATACTTAATACCAGAAGATACAACCCGTAATGAAAGCCATCTTAAACATGATAATCAATCAAACAATATATGTCAAGATAGCTTAGGAATCAATTTTGATACACCTGTAGTTTCAAATGTCGATGAATATTTTATAAAAGAAAATGAAAAACACATATTGGAGGTCAAGGATGAGCCAGTTGTTAAAGATGTTGATGAATATTTCATTAAAGACAATAAAGAACCAGAACCCGAACCAGAGTCTCCGAATGTTGATGACTTTTTTGTCAAAGAAAAATTGCCAGAAGAGACTGATTTTCGGATATCAAAGACTGTTCCTAATGTTAATGAATTTTTCGTTATTGATAGCTCTACGGCTGTTAAAGAACAGGAAATCGAAGAAATTGATGATGAAAATGCGGATCCCGTAGCTGAAGTCTCAATAAATGAATCTGACTTGGAAGTGCTTCCAAATATCGAAGATTTGAAGCGTTATCTTTTGGAGGATATGCCATATACAAAACTGAAAAATGCGCAAAAGGCATGTTCAGTGTCACTTCCTCATTCGCCTATGCATAATATTTGCATGGATATAGATGCAAAAACTTGCTTAAGTTTTGAGGACCTCAATCTTGATTTGTCAGATCTTACTTTTGAAAGTGACAAAGAGAAGTCAGGTACGAGTGTAAAAAGCGATGACCTACCGCGTACTCTAACAGAAGAAGATGTTAACAGTTTCCTCATAACTGATAAAGCAGGATCAAAAGAAGTTGTTAAAAATGAAGATGATTTCAATCCCCAAGACATGGATATTGATCGTCCTGTTGATTCAATAATTAGCAATGTAGATCCTGCCTCTCCTATTGCAATACCCGACATAAAGCGTACTTCTACACCAATACCAGCACCGAACGTTTTAGAATTTTGCATAGAAAAAACATCCGTAAAGAAAGAGCCAGATATAAAAGTAGAGGTGGATGATTTTGTTGATGTTGAATCTTGCAATGATGCTGTTATACCGGTTTTGGAAGCTAATAATTTAAATTCACTTCTGGAACAGTTTGAAGCAACTGAAAAGCTTAACATTAAACACAGAGAACCAATTGTCAACGTGAGCGAGCCAAAGGTTAAAAGCTACACAAACTTGACAAGTGGTATGCGATTACAGGATGCTGGCGTTCAACTTAACAAAACCAAAATGCGACAAATACTGGTAAGTACCAACATAGTCACATAACTTTCAGGTCTTTTTAAAGGGGATGTTATCCTACCTTATAATTATTACAGATGCCGTCGAAGGTTAATACTGTGATCAGGAGATCACCCAGCCCTGTTCACTCTGATCATGACTATTGCTCGTCGAAAAAGCGTCACAGCCTTCCTAATCTGAAGGGAGGACAAAGTTTACTAAAACCTGAGGTTTTATCCAGCAACAGCAGGATATTAAACTCCAGGCATAGGTCTTGTAAGAATAAGAAAGTCGTGTATCATCTTAGTAGTGACGATGAAAGTGAGTCGAGCGATGCTAAGAAAAATAAGATAATCATAAACAATCGTGCTAGTGATGACAGTGACATTAAAACAAATAAAAAATCTAGTATAAAACTAAGTGTTAAACCGTCAGTTAACTCTAATCATCGTAAGAAAATATCACAAAACCATAACATTTCAAACGATAGTGGTATTGATAAAAGTAACGGTTCTGTGATGGTGAAAAATGCTTGTAAAGCAAGTGATACTCCTTGTAGTCAAAATTCTAACGGTAGCATTAAGTTAACTATTAAAAATAAATCTGAAGTTATAATCAAAAACTGTGATGCTAGGGACATACATAAAGATACGGCTATTGAAAAACCTAAAACTAGTAGCTCTTGTAGTAGTAGTTTGAATAAAATACCGACCAATATAAACAATGTTAAAAGTGTTGAATCATTAGATAGAAATAAAAATAAAGACGTGAGTTGTGTAGATAAGCACGTTTTAAATGTGAAACAAGAAGTCAATTCAAAACCAGAACATTTTTATGCGGCTTTGTTTAGTAATAAACACGATGTGCAAGTTCCTCTATCAATTGATGTAAAGACCGAAATTAAAACCAACGATGAAGAAAATAAAGTAACAGTTGATATCCCAACTGTAACCGAAATTGAACAACCGCTAAAAAAGAAAAAGCTGAATCTCCAAGAGTATAAGTTAAGACGTGGCGTTAGTTCAAATAACAGCTCAGCACAAGTCAGTCCCGAAGCGATATTCCCGGATATACCCTGCAATCTTAATTTTGATAAGGATTTCAAAATTGCTATCCACCAAGGACCTGCTACTAATGTTTTAATTCCTAAGGAGCATGCCAACGCTGAAGTTTCTAAAACTATTTTTGATCCTATCAGAGAAGCTTCTCGAAAAATCTTAATGAATAACAAAAAACAAAAAGCTGAAGCAATGAGAAAAAGAGATGAAGATATTGTTATGAGCAAGATACCAAAAGTGGAAAATTTGGAACTGCAACCATTAATAAGTGATGCGGAAATGATGAAAATTGTTGGCATGACTCCAGAAGTTTTACCTATGCCAATTGCAACTCCAATTAGAGAAGAAAAGATGCAACAACCGAAAGATTATGATGAAATTGTTCTAGTTAGTATAGGAACTAATACCGAAGAACATCTGTTTCAACAAGTGGAAAAAGTATCTGAGAGCAAAAAACGAAAATCTGAATCGCCACAAACAGAAAGCAAATCAACAATCAATTTCAAAATAAAGAAATCTGATCATGTATTAAAGCATAATGTTTTTGATTCTGTTAAAAACCATAGGAGTCCTGCTGATGATAAAAATCGTTCCGATACCAAAATCGATACGGAGAGATTCAAAGATATTACTGCCACACTTAAAAGCGTAGAGAAACAAGTCGAACCTAAAATTTTAAGTAATTCATTGTTTGCTAGTATACAAGATGTGGTAATGAAAAAGGCGCCAACGACTGCTGCCTCAACATCAAACGGAGAACATAAACCATATAAATTGAACTCTCCTTCAGATAAACGTGAAGTGTTTAAATATACAAAGACGACAATCGTTAGAGAATACGATACTAGCGCTGACCATGGTGAAGATAAAGTTATACTTCACTTGGAAAAGAATAGGAAGAAACCTGGTCATATTACAATCAATATTCAAACTGATTCTACTTCTGAGTTCGCTGATTTAGCTAAAATAGTTGATAAAGTGATTAGAAAAGAGCCCAGTGCTTCGCCGAGAAAAAGAAACGATAGTGATATGTCTATGTCTAGTGAAGGCAGTCCAGTGCGTACTAAAAAGGTTCCAAATGTCACACCGACTAAGTCTGATGATAGAGTCGCTGCTGTTAAACCGAGAACAGAAACTAGACGACAGACGGAGCAATCTCAATGCAAAGAGAAAAGGTCTCGGTCAAGGGATCGATACGATGTTAAATACAGAAGATCTAGATCACATTCTCGTGGCCATAGAAGGAAACGGTCCCCTAGTCGTAATAGATCAAGATCTCGTGGTCGTTACCGCCGCTACAGACGGTCAGACTCACCTTATAGAAGGAAAAGACGATCGAGGACAAGATCACCGTACCGTTCCACAAGACGTTCTCCGTCCGTCAGAAGGGATTACAGATCGAATCGTTCTCGTTCAAGATCGAAGCACGTCGACCAAAACAAATCGAGAAGTCCAGTTCCTAAGAAACGGCCAAGTCCGCAGTACAATGTAAATAATAATGAAAAAAAGCCCGCGAAATCTTTGACGCCACCGTTAAGAAAGCCGACTGTGTCTGAAAGTTCTGAATCGTCAACATCTTCCAGGTTTGTAAGAAATCGTATTTTATTTAGGCAAAAAAAAAGAAAAAAATATTGCCTATGTATCTTTACCCGATTCATTTTCCGAAATTCTTAAAAAACAAGGTTGTCCCGTGGTTTTGTTGTTCTGCTATTAATAAATAATCTTAGATTAACGATTCCAACATGCACGAGTGAATGTGATTAAAATTTTGTGTTGAAATGTTGATGTTGGAAATGAAAAAATATTAAATTGTAAGTTAATTTGATTATATAAATTTATAGTTCATCGTCATCAAGTAGTTCATCAGCGTCATCAAAATCTCGAAGATCATGCAGTTCGTTCAGAAAAGATGATACCTACAGGGCGAAGAGTTACCGAAGTTCCTTTAGCTCAGAAGATAGGTAAGGATCACATGGTCAAAGCGATGATAAAAATTTCTCACCGAACCTATCATTTACCAGGCAAAGAGTTTAACTTATCATTATTTAAAATAACTTAAAAATCATCTGAAAAAAGATGTAATTCCTGATAGGTGACAATGTCGTATAACATATATGCTTATATAAAAACAATATTTTATTTTAGGGAGAGCAACACGCCCGTTGAAGAGAGACGCATAGTTTTCGTAGGAAGGCTAGAAAAGGACGTAACAAAAACTGCACTAAGAGCTCAATTTGTTAAGTTCGGACCCGTCAGTGAAGTCCGCTTACATTCAAAGGAAGATGGGTAAGATATTTTTTTTTAAAAGTATGTCAAAGGGATAAAATATACATCTAATGATAACTTCTCATTTACCTTAAATATTAATTTGTAGTCAGATATTATTCTTACATTAAACAAATATAACTGAAAAATAGCAACAATATGCAATATCGAATTAACAATAGAAGACCTGTTGAAGACTTGTTGCGGAATTATATCAAATCAAAAATCTGTATTATGGACCTATGCTGCGGCATAATGATTTATCGACTGCAACATTTATCAATCCACAACAAATATTTGATAGCAACAGTTGCTATGCTCTAACCGTAATAGCCCTGATGGGTAATTATCTAGTCCATTTTAATGGCAGCAGGACCAAAGATAAACAAAACTTAGATTTACATATTTCATGCGATTTGCTACTAAGTCCGCTCTATTATGAACTTCAAACTGATGAAATGAATAATATTATTACATTTATAATACACTATTCCATTTTACTACTTATATCTATTTTAATTTTACACTCGAAGTTACGATAGCTACATTGAATGCTATTTTTTTTATTTACATCTCGACCTCATATGATGTAAAATTTGCTCAGTGCAAGGATCAAAGTTGCTTGTACATCCTGCTATTCGAATTAACTATAAATAATCATCCATTGAAATGAATTATATAAATTATATCATATAATGCCTAAATTAAAGGTATGCAGATTAATAGATTTTCGTTTTCTAGAACCCGTTACGGTTTCGTAACTTTCCAAAGGCCAAGGGATGCTTGGTCGGCTGTGGAAGCAGCGAGCTCTTTCCCACAGTACGATGTGGGCTTCGGAGGCCGCAGAGCATTCTGCAGGCAGAGCTATGCAGATCTTGGTAAGTTTTATATAGCAATAACAGGTTTTAACAGTTTCTTCGGGAACGTCGTCGTACTTGGTGTCGAGTTAGAGATAATTATTTACAGGAAACATTTTCGATTTAAAAAATATCTAACGTAACATTACAGGATTTTGTACTTCAGAAGGAATTTTATTATCCAATTGTGCTTTGGATAATATTCTTGATAAAGTGCGTATGTCAGTATAAAAAAGAAAAGCGACTCATACAAAATTTTATTTTTAACAGATGGTCTAGAAGCTAAGTACACTGAGAGCGCATTTCACGGCCAAGCAGCGCTACCAATTCGTCGAAACGACGATATGTCATTCGAACAAATGTTACTAGATATAAAAAAGAAATTAAATAAACGAAAAGGTGATAAAAATCGTAACGATGAAAATACGGCTTGACGATTACTTAATTTTAGCCTCATTTCGATTAAACGTGTAGTGTTAACTGCGTTACCTGTGCTTGTGAAAGTGACATCTGACTTTTGAAGTTTTTGCCCATTAACTGACAGCTGTCATTGTCAAGTTAATGATGCGTTCCGTTGTGCAATCGAAAAGACATTTTGATTTGTTGTGCTCTCAACGTACCTCTTTAGTTAAATTGTTTTAGTACATTTTTTTCTTTACTGATTTATTTTTTGTAAATAGTAGTCTAGTAACGTACATAGATTTATGTACGATTTTAACGCTACCTCTTATGTCTAACAGTACATATAATTTTGGCATTGTTATTTTTTTTTTGGTTTTATCTTTAATCGGATTTTTTTTTAAGCTAAACATACATCACGTTTGCCGTGTATGTATGTTTAGCTTAAAAAAATAAAACAGATGTTTTTTTAATTAATTATCACAGCAATATCTTGTAGAAATATCCATAGAGGCTCATGTACATTTATAGGACTAACAAAACCGTTGGATTCGACATTTGTATGATTTTGTGTTTTTTTTTAGTGCTAATCCTAGTTTCGCTTGAATAAATTCTCTGCGATGTTACCTTCAATTTATCATTACAATTGTTGTATTTTCGTTTTTAAAACTTAATCGTATGAATATTACGAATTTTATGTATATATTATCTGTAAGTGTATAACTCATAGCTTATTTAGTTATTTTAGACTTACAATGTAACATTTACTTAGCCACCGAGCCGTGGTACAGATTATGTATAAAAAAATCCAACAAGGAATAAAATTTTGCAAAATTAAAAAAAAATAGTTTATAATAAATAAAACCTTTTTTGAAAACAAAACTTTAAAAAAAAAAAGTAAATGGTAGCTAGAATGTATGAATGAAGAACAAAATGATTCCAACGCAAATGCTAGTGCCAAAAGTTGCTTTGTTCCTAAATATATTTTTTTTTAAATTAAAACAGCTTGTTAACTGGGGTTTATTAAATATAGGCAGCTTAAATGCATATTTTTTGTCAATTATAATGAAAATATATTTTGCATTCATGAAATATACACCCATAGACAATAAAGTATCACTACAGCCATAGACTGCGCTTTTTATTCTATATACAGATGTCCAGTTAAAATAGTAGTAGCTTTATAAATCGAACAACCTAATGTCAAGCTTTAATACTTCCCTTTTTGTTCCTGATGTATGCTATAAGCAAATACCGTGCATTGTCGGCTGATATTTTAATAAATATATACAAACATAACTTCATATATATATCAGAATATTTAGTATAGATCAATACATTCACGAAGCGTTCACCTTCAAGTTAAATTGTCGTACATTAGTGCATTAGTATGACATTTGTTCGTGCTTACAAGATGTCTTGGTGTGCGTGAGACAAAAGAGTAGAGACAGCAAAAAAAAATTAGATTTTATTTTTTAATGAACAACGCCCCTGATGAGTATCTATAACATAAGTATTAGTCTCTTTAAAAAAACTTGTTAATTTAAAGACAGATAAAAAAACAATCATTTACAATTATTATTTTTTAATATTTTAAATTCTTAATTACAAATATGTTCATACATTCTTTTATATCTGTAGATATAAAAAAAATGGCTGGGATATATTAATATGTAAAGTATTGAGTTTTTTTTTTGGATAAAATTGGTCTAAATTAAAATAAAAAAAAACCATTGCGGAACCACTTAATCGTAATTTAAATATATGTTTATTCAAGTAGGATCTTACAAGTTTTTGAGGAGGCTTTATATTAAACACAAATTAAAGCTATCGGTTTGAAAAACATCTACACGTAATGGCTCTTAGATTAATAACGTTCAAAATAATCATTGCATATGTAATTTAAAAAAAAAAGAAATGGTGTCTTGTACTTTTGTCTGAAGATTCTTTAAATTTTTAGTAAATTTATCCACTATATGAAAGTTAAGTAATATATCATATTAAAAATATCAGCCGATAAAACTCGAATGTGCGCTCTCTCATAGTACACGTGTTGTCATATAATATTGCCGCTTTTAAAGACTGCTAATACAGACTGCATAGATTTGAATAGCTGTTCGCCTTTTAATTAGATATTTAAAAAAGCAAAATAAAAAAAAAAAAAAACGAAATATACCCCTATCGGTTTTGATAAAAGTTTTAAAAACAAACCGTGGTAATATACAATGTTATTTAAAAATAAGTCATACCTGCATTAAAAAAAACCGATTTTTTTATAAATAATATCGATCGGTTTGAATTGTTTCAATAAAATTTATACAAAAAAAAATGAAAATGTTTATGAAATTAAACTTTT
This sequence comes from Vanessa tameamea, assembly GCF_037043105.1. NCBI lineage: Eukaryota > Metazoa > Arthropoda > Insecta > Lepidoptera > Nymphalidae > Vanessa > Vanessa tameamea. The sequence continues at coordinate 7,474,179 of NC_087332.1, read as the reverse complement.
TATATTGAACCAATTTAGTCTTAAAATCTTACAGTGACATTTCCTTGTATAATAAATAACATTGAAGTGGACTATATCAATAGTTGAAGAATTCCCACGTCGGATTGACGTTTATTTAATTATCTGTGCGTTAGTTGTATGGAGAAAAAAAAAGAAAACCTAGTCAATGTAAGTAGATGATATTGTGTTTTCTCGTTGTGATGATATTTATTTTAATAATAATATTAAGCATATTTAAATATGACTTTAAGTTTTTAAATTTTAAGCTCATTCGTATTGATTATATTGATTAGCTGCGATTTATTTTCTTCATTTTTAAATCACTTGGCATCACTTTATGTACGTATATATCGTTAACTATAAGAAAGGCTGTAAAATTACAAATATTTAAAGCAATTAAATAAATTAAAAAAAAATTGTATTATCTGTTATTGCCTATATTAAGTCGCTTAGGACCTTTCGCATTGATTGGCCACATAAATAATTGCCGGACCCCCTTTGGCAACATACTTATTCGATAACTTTAAATATAATTAGTATACGAAACATGAAGAATATAATTCAGCCTTAATTAAAAGCCGAAAAAAAAACAAAGTGTTTAAAAGTGTTCTTTTTAATTACATTTTATCATTAAATGATACTATATTATAATATCATTTTACAGATTAAGACTTAACACTCATAATTAAAAAATATCTTTAAACAACTCATGATGTCATAATTATGTTTATCATCAAACATTTATTGGCTCTTCCATTATTCTAGTTCCAATTTTAGTTACTAATTAAAAACAGCTTTCATTTTTTATACTTGTAACAACGATACATTTACGCGGGAAAATTATTCGTTACACAGATTATGTCATAATCATAAAATTTATATTGTTTTACGCGTTTATTTGTAAGATGAATTATGTTTCTGATTGATATAGATTATATTAACCTTAATTATAAGGATAAAAAATGTCCACTTCAATAGAATTTGATTTGAGAAAAATAAAATTTGCAATTTTTAAAAATATCACGATGTCTATTTTATTTTTCTAAAAGATTTCCCAAGCGAACTATAAACACATTTTGTCAGTAGGGTTTATTTTATTATGTACATAAATAAATTTAAAATAAAGATATGTACAAACTATAAGCATCACTCCCTAAACTAAAATTGCTAATCATTTAGTTCATAAGGATCTCGTTTCCTGTGCTCTGCAGTTTTTTGTAAATATTGACTTTGCATATTTCATACATTTTTGCACGTTGGTTGAGTCAGGACACAATTTATATACAACCTATACATACAATACAGCCTTATAACAATGCCCAAGGAATGGATTATCTACCGCAGAAATAATTATTTAAACACAACTTGGACTTTTAGAGATAAGCACGTTCAATAAAAAAACCTGTAAACTATAATTATTATAACGAATATAATTTAAAAAATACAATATTAAGTGTATTAATAATACTGAATTACACCAATTTATAATATATTTATAAAATAGTAACACTAACGAAACTAAAGGTCATTGTGGCTAAAAGCAATGTTTCTCATTATTGAGTTCGAAAAAATGATAAAATAACAGTAAAAAGGTTTTGATTAATAGATGAAACTTTTTTAATTTTACTAAGTCCTAACAATCTGAGGGCTTAAATCTTAGACAAATTGTCCTTCAATATAATATAAAAAAAACTTAAAGTTGAGTTCTTCTTTACAAATTCTATTGAAGTAAACTTTATATTAAACTTCTTTTTATAGGAATTGAATACGAATTATGTAAATAAATATAACGTAATAAAAAAAGTATACTTTAACAGTCAAACAATAAAGTAAAAAAAAAAAAATTGAAATCACTTAGAAATGACACGTGTATAAATAATTCAGTTGTAAAAATGATCAGTGGCTTTAGTATGTGCATTCGACGGATGCTGTAAGGATGTTTTATACGTAATGTTGTTGAGAATAAAGTATTTTGAACACAATTGCTTTTTATTAAAAAAGGTCCTGATATCGTTTTGAAATTTCATAATATATAATATCATAACACATATAATATGTATATATAATTATTTGTAAAGAATTACATTATTGTTTCAAAGAACAATATATTATGCATTTTGTTTTTTATTTCATTGTTTATTGAGTAAAAATAATTAAAATTCGTAAAGTAGGTAATTGTATTTGTATTGTACAGATTGTTTTGACCATGTTATAATTTGTTTTGACCATATATAATTTTATAATAAAATTTATTTCAAATAGAGTTAAATTTTAAATAAAATCGTCGTGAAATAACTATGTGATATTATGTTGCAGAATTGGATTTTTCTTTATATTTTTATTTTTAGTACTATAATAGCGCCATCTATCGCCTTTTGCAAAAACCATAATGTCAAGCATCATATAACATAATATTCTACAGCTACTCAATAAGAGATGGCGTTAAAAATAGAAACATTCTCAATAATTTTCAAATACATATATATTTATTTATTTCAGCCGCAAATAAAAGTAGTCTTTTGAATTAAATAATTTTAAAATTAAATATAAATTTTAAATATATTTCGATCTACTTTTTAATACGAGATGGCGCTTAAGCTCTGTACAAACGAAACTAAATTTTTAATGTTTTTTTTTTATAATAATCGTATTTAAGCAATATATTATTGTTACATGTAATACTACTACATAGACGGTGAACATGCTGGTGAGATACAATTTAGAAGGATAGGAGGGCTGGCTAATTTAAATTAAGAATTTCAATCTTACTTATTGCATATAAAATACCCTTTATGATGATAATGGCCAACTATATATATGTACATATATTATACTGATATACCACAACATAGCTAACTACGCTGCACATATCGTGTAAAAGTATGTGCACAGAAATCAGACATAGATGCACTCTATTGCCTCACTCTAATATCTAATAATATAAAGGGACGGCGATCCAACACGACCGCCGAGAGCTCAGGCGGTGGACCAACAGCTTAACTTGCTCTCCGAGCTACGTTAGTGTAAACACTCGTCGGTCGTACCAAGCCCGGTATTTGGACCGGGTTTGGTAGTGAGTTTTTTTGACTTAATAATATTATGTTGGTCCAAGGGGTTTTAAGCCCAAGATTTCGGAATTCAGTCCTATGAGCTAACCACTCGACAAACGAGGCATTAATACATAACATTTTACACTCGCTCACCAGTGCGATAACTAATAAGGGATGTCTACAAATGCCTACCTATGTAATAATAGTTGTAGCCGGTTACTTCGTATTTTAGGGGTTAGTTAGATGCTTGGTATAAAAAGTAGCCTGTATTCTTCCTTGGGGTTCAAGCTCGCTCCATAACAAATTTCATCGAATTCGGTTCAGTAGTTTGGCTGTTAAAGCGTATAATATTAGTTAATAATGTTTAATGACACGGGTGTTTGTGGAGTTCCTTGCCGGTTCTTCTTGGTTGAATTTTCATTCTAAAATGTCGGTAGCTGAATGTATTATTATCCTACTAAAACTCTAGTTATATTTCCTGATTAATATTTTAATCTTAATGATAAAATATCGTTTGTCCTGCCAAACTACTAATATTAACGCCCAGCCAAAACTATTTAATCTAGAAAGTTGATGAACACTTTCAGGACGAGAGATTATGCATCCTCAAGACATACTTGTTACATCCTATCATGTATGTCGTCAAGTTTATATTGCGTAATAAAAACCAGTAATAAGTCTGAAAAAAGTAACAAACTTTTATGGAAGTCCCTACTTAACCAATGAAGATATAAAAAGCCCCTAAAGATTCCTACAAGGGCAATTATAGGAGTAAATTAGTCATTAGGGCGAATACGCACCAACACTCGGAAACGCTCGGGGCTGCCACACCATAAATATATTTTATTATTAAATCTTCCCACTTTTATTACTATTGCAACATTCATTACTACTTTTACTCGACTATGTTTAAAGTCTTTCGTATTACAGCGCGCAATGGTCATCGTGTGCAGTGTATGTTTCTTGTTTCGAATTTTTTTGGTAAGGGTGAGGTTTCATTTCGCCTAAGGGCTAAAGGGTATTAGTGAATGGTTAAGGGGCCTCGTGAAGACACATTTCCGTGTATCCGTTTGTTTGTGAGAACGTTATTTAGGAAGTTTTGGCTAATTTATAAATTTAACTTATTATCTTCGCATATTTTTTTTATAATTCCATTTACTTATAAATATGTACAGAATTGATGTACGTTTTGGTATTTATGTATGTTATATGCTTGTCTTCCTCCGACGTCTCGTAGCTTTGTTGGTTCTGAATCTCGAGGTCCATGGTTCTGAAACCTCAAGTCTCAGAAATCAGACGGATAATTGAAGTTGGCTGCGTTTTCGTGTTCTGAGAGCAGACAGATCGGTAGCCGCTGTGCGTATGAATTGTCTAATCGTTTTGGATATCATACTTGATCTATTATGAGAGTGAGGGTCCTTATCCTCATTTTTTAATTTGAGGGAGAAGAGAGACTTGTGTTCACGCATCATTGCACTGTAATATATCCTAAGTCCTTCGTAGTAACGCCGTCTTAACCCATTCCTGGCCTTGGAGCAAGTAAAAACTGACCAAGTATGAGTGGAACTGGCACACTGCCTCAATGAAGGTTCTGTACCACAAGCTTTGGTGTTTAAATTCGAGATATATAGCGAAAACCAGACTCGCACTTGACCAGTTATTATAATTACGCTCAGTATTTCCGGAACTCAAAAAAACCCTTTTACTCTCTAAATATTTTTGTTGAGTTCAATAATAATAGAAAAAAAAAGTATAATAAAATATATTGGTCTTTTGGAGCCCCTGTGAGAATGTAGGATCTGAGCCCCGGCGTCCTTATGGAAAAGATAATACTGCTCCGTGATCAAAATTGGTCAGGAAGATATAATTGATATTTATTCGCTGGAAAAACGTGTTACGAGTTACCCCCACGTGATGTGGGGTGGGGGGTACGTGAGACTTTCCCAGGCCGCCTAGTGTGCCCTACCGGACCACCGGACTACCAGCTACTACTGAACAACCAGCGCTATTCTCTCCGTCTCTTCGCTCTTCTCTCCTCTCGACGTGACGGGATACAGGAAGCCTTTCTTAAGTATTCGTTTTGCAGATTATTCCAGCACGCTGCTTTTGGCGAAAGTCATCCTTCATTGTCGTGTACGATATTTGTAAATGCAAATTAAACACGTAAGAAGGTCAGAGGTGCTTGTACGTTGAAGTAACGATCTTCGGAGAAGATAAACCAAGTTTAATGATCAGATCAGATTTTTTTTAATTACCTAAGCAAGCAAGCAAGCCTAAGCAGATGTTCTAATTTAAGTAGCATTTGTAAACTGCGTAAACTCTTATATATTAATAGCTTAAGCCGATCTTTGTTCCAGTGATTATGGGACGATGGCTGCATATTAAAAATCGGTTATAGTCTCATTTTGAAGAGCTCCAGCCGTAGATGTGCAGAAAATTATAGATAATTCTTGATTGCAATTTACTAAATTGTTATTATTTAACTAAGAATTAATTTTAAGCGGAAAAAAGTTATTGATCGATTAGAAAGCGGTACTACGGCTGTATAAGAAAAAAAATAAAAAAAATTACATTTTAACTGAACTAATGTATACTATTTGATATTAAAAATTTAATTCAAAAGAGGTTTCACCATTTTGGCGCCAAATGCAAATGAGTGACTTGCAGTTTATAATGAGTTTTGATTTCATCAAAACATAACTTGTCATAGGTTTCGAACTTCCTAAAAAAAGTCTTTTGAATAAACGCGAAGTTTCGCGGGAGACCACTGTTTAATTTTAATAATGTCAACACTAAGAACTAAATATTATATGTTATTAATATTAAATAATATAAAAATATTTAAGGAATTAGTAATTAATTAACGAACAAGTATGATTATTGTTTTCCTTTTCCTGTCACGTTTCTGCTATTATTATAAAAATCTGCCAATATATGTTGTAATAGAGATGACATGATATTAATGATATTAATCGGCCATAAAGTTTAGTTCAGTAACTATATAATACAAATTCGGATATCTGCACCAACATAATGATAAAATTAATTAATCTTACTTTACCTCCATGGCTTATGTATTTAATTTTCTTTGACATAATTGTGTTTATATTTTATTACTGGTGCGAATATCTACGTGGATAAAGTCGCTTCTGCGTCTGTACGATTAGATCTTTTAAACTACGCAACGGATTTTAATGAGGTTTTCATCAATAAACTGAGTGATCCAAGAGGAAGGTTTATATGTATAATACATGCATATTATAGGAGAGAAAAGCCGAAATGTAATAGGTCGGAGTACGGGCAAATGGGCCACCAGATGGTAAGTGGTCATTGTCATGGTGACCACTAATCTTTTGCCTACAGTTACACTGGCTCATTCACCCTTTAAACTGGAACACACAATACTAAGTATTGCTGCTTGGCGGTAGAATATCTGAAGAGTGGGTGGTACGACTAGACGTGCACAGCGCCCTACCATTAAGTAAAATTTAGCCATTATTATTTTAATGTTTGTTCTCCAATCCAAAAGGTGTATATATAACCTTATTATATCCGTGTGCAACCGGGACGATTAGCTAGTTCAATATATATGATTAGGTTCCGCCCGCGGCTTCGTCCGTGTGTGAGGGAGATAGCAGGCGTTAGGTACACTATGCTATTTTTTGTATCCCTGACACAGTATATGAAAAGTTTCATGATCGTCGGTTGAGTATTTGAGACGTGTAATCTTAACGAACCAACATTTTGGTATTTATAATATCAATCAGGATTACCCTAGTTCATTCATCCTTAAAACCGGAATTCAGCAATACAAAGAATTGCTATTATGCGGTAGAATAGACTACCCAGGAATATATTGAATTTCTTCTTCAATTAACCGTATGTAGTCACATTCTCTAACTACTTATTCAAATAAATCGCATTAGTACAATGTCTCCGTAAATATATTATTATAAATAATATTTCATAGAAGCGTATTAGAATATTATTATACAACTAATGTGTTTAGGTTATTAGGTTGGCTCGTTCGGCCTGCAATACCTATGTCTTGGAAAAGGTCTAATTCCCTTTAATAGTCTCTAGCTGGTCTGACATAGTCAAATTTTTCTTCAGAGTTGTCGGATTGTCTCCCTTCGTATGAGTGTAAGGGAATTAGTAGTAAATCTGTGTTCGTACCCAATTCTGAACTTAATAACTCCTGCGTAGATAAACGATCCCTTTTATTAAAATAATAACTTATTTTACAATCGTAATTGTAATTGTTTTAATTTTTTCAATCTTAATTGTTAAGATCTTTTTGTAACTGACTGTTTTTAATTGAAACGAAACCTATCTATAATAATATAATAACAATTCAATATATATAATAACAATTAAATATATATAATAACAATTAAATATATATAATAACAATTCAATATATACCAAATATAAAAAAAAATATCTAATAAAACATTTTAATATTAAAAAAAAAACGGCCACGAAGAAGACTTTACAGACGAAGTTTTCTCGCAAATTACTCGATATAAACTTAATTATAAAAAAGAATATTTAAATTTAAAAATAGAATATTAAATTAAATAATATATTAAATACGTTACAAATGAAATAAGCCTTCAATACCGCATACCTCCAGTCTCACAATATCGAAAGTTTCAACCCTTAATTTTGTTAGACACTCACTAGTACTCTAGTCACTCTTGCCGATCGATTACTTCTCAACAATTTCACTTTGCACCCTCGACACCCTTACGTACTTATTATAAGGGTCGGTTTACCGTAAAAGGGATGTCTTCATTAGAGAGGGACGGCTATATGGGGATGGTTGGTTATTTCGAGGGGTGGTCTTCGTATTGTGACGCCCCAAATTGTAAGGGTAGCTGCCAGTCATACGGGTGCTGTAGACACCGGCGCATGTTCCTTAGGTATACCTACCTGACACGATACTATCGAAATAAAACGGTTGTTCTTTTTTTTTTTTTAAATAACGCGGTGAACTGTTTGTGATATGGATTCTGATTAAACTTTTATTTCGATTTTAGTGTTGTGGATTGATTTATTGAAAAAGTGGAGATTATGAGGGATGCCTGATTTCAGTTGAGAGGTAAGTTTTGTTATTATTTTTAAAATTTAATTTGAACTAATCGAAAAAATGTCTTTGAATATTATCTATGGATTTTATTTTGTAACAATTTTAAAATTTGTTATTGTGAATAATATTATAAACTAAGGTATCATTAACAATTAAAGTTAAAAAAAAAAATTGTAATGCATGTAATTTTAAATAATTAATATAAATCTAATTATACAATTTTAATATTTTCTACGTTTAATATTTTAATTATACGCTTGTATTCATCTTGAATTACATATTTGACATTCTGAATAAATGACCGCCTTTAAATTTAAACATATGTATGTGTAATTTAATAACATTAGCTAAAATATTATCATATTTTACACAATACAATTACACTTTCGCAATAAAAGAAAAAACAATTTCGCTAGATTTATTAAATACAAATGGTGCTTATAATTATCAATCGCTTTAAGCACTTCATTATGTTGTGCATTAAATTACAGCATTAAACGCACCTTAAATAAAGACGGCTGTATCTTGTTTAAGGGGTGACGAGCAAAACTGTCTTCTTCCTTCGAATGTCAAAAGAGAGAACTAATTTTAATTAAACAACCGATAAGCTGTGTTTAAAGGCCTTTGATATTTTGTTCCGACAACAAAATAACAGATTTGGATTATATTATATTTTGTAATCTGTATTTACATTTTGATGTAAAGAGTGTTTATGAAAGCGCTATTAAAATTATCTTAATGTTAGATAGCCCGTTTATTGAGAAGTATAAGGCTAAACATTATATTTAAACAAACTAATACAATAAAACTGAAGAGTTTTATTGTTTTATTTGTTTGTTGAAACGCGATAATCTCTGAAGGGATCGGTCGGATTTGAAAAATTGATTTTGCATTTTATAGCCCAATTATTGAGGAAAGCTAAAGGCTATAACATCTCGCTACGGCCTACGGCGGTGTAACGTTTTATGCGGTAGAAGTGGAGCAGCAGTTTTAAGCTAAAGTTAGGTACTTAGGTAATACTCTTTGAATGTTTATATAGTTTTACATAAACTTTAAGAAAATTTATATATTGTAACATTGCAATTGTTATTGATAGATCTTTATTTTTCTTCTCGGCTGTGTTGACACATTTAAAGGATATATACATAAATGTATTGTATATTTAAATATCTTGTTAAGGTTATATGTATAATTATTTATTGTACTTTTAATAAAGTACCTAATCTCCCATTTAAAACCAATGATATAGTTTTATTACAAGCTGTTAACATTCTTAGCTGGATATAAATAAACAGTAAAGTTTTTGTATGATAAATTGAAAAAAAGATTTTCGATGAATCGGTATGACCTAATTGTTAGAACACGCGGATCTTAATGAAATATTTCATGTTCAAATCGTCCAAGGAATTTCCAATTCATCTTGAGCTCACCATTGAAAGAAGGATCCCGTATTCATATGAAACTCTGCCAACATTGTGATATTAGCTAAACTTTAGTTTCTCCTTGTCAGACTTGATCTTTAATCCATTTTCTCCTTTCTCTCCTTTCTCTTTCTTATATGTCTATATAGAATGTCAAAGTAAATTAAAAAAAAAAATACTGGGCAATAGTTAGTCAATAAATAATATGACGTTTGGCGAGTGTTAAGGGCAGCTGTCACTCACGCACACCAAGATAATAAAAATTAGCTTGTTTGTTTTAGTTCTATTGTAGAACATTTTATCGAGACACAGTCTAATCGTGATATTAGTATATTTAAGAAATGTAGTCGTTTATAAATAAAATTGCCTTCAACGGTAGGCTGAATAGCGTAATCCCTTGGGCACCAATTATTCATCAAACACTGTCACATGTAAAATTTTATATTTTCGTGTAATTAACTAATTTGAATACACTTATATTAATTAAATATCGCTTTACTTAATAGCCGAAGATTAGTTTACGTTTGAGGAAATTTTTATCCATAAAATTATAATTTTTTTTACATAAAATTATTGTTAACGATTTCACGTAGTTGAAGATGTTTCAATCCATTTATGCCCCTGCAAATGCCCCTCTCGAGGACCGTACGATGGTGGTTTACACATATGACGGTTTTCATAATGTGCAGGAGGGCAATTCTACTCACATATAAGGGTTCTGCAGTGCGATTCTGTAAGAACTCAATTCTTATCTACGAAGTGACTTCTCACAGAATAGAAAGGTCGGTTGTCAATATTTCACGATGAGATCATTCGTGTAATATTAACAACCGATTTACAACGATACGCTATTTTGATACGTGTATCCTATATTTTTCATAATTAATAAAGTCAATGTCGTATATCTAATTTTGACATTTCAAGCTCGTGTTCAGCGGTGACTTTCGCGTTTATTGTTACAGAATTGCCTAACTGATTCTATTTCGACTATCGCTCACAAAAATAAGCACAAAATAAGCACAAAAATAATAAATAATCATCTTAATCGTAACTGAGGACTAATTGTAATTATTTATATCGGTTACGATACGATCCCTATTATATTTCGATCCAACTTCGAACGAATCGCAGCTGGATTGTTACGTTAATATAATTCATAAGCTGAACAGCGAAGATTACGTTTCGATACAGTTGTGGTAACGTAACAATTTGTCAGTAGAATTAGCGCCCTGCTTCCTTACAGTGTTTTTCTCAATCGTTGGACACGAAATATATGTTAAATTTTGGTGCTTGATCGAGTTTAAACTACGATTACTGTGTTCTAACCGGACCTGCTGTGATCAATAACTCGGATACACATACCGAAATATAAGTGCTTAAAATCATTAAATCTTAAATAATATAATCGATTTGAATCTTTTAAGTAAATGTTAACGAGTATTTTAAATTAACGCTCGTCACGTTAACAGCAGTGCTACATTATATAATAATACTGTCTGAACTTTTGGCTTTACCCGCGTAGAATTTATATAGCTTTTCCTATAGCACACAAACCGTTACTATTTTAATACCACTAGACTTCAATTAAAAAAGCAACCATTGTCCTTTCTCGGACTCAAACTATCTCCACACCGAATTTAATCTAAATCGGTTCAGCGGCTTAAGCGTCAACAGAGATACTTTCGCAAATATAATATTACTATAGATTATATCCGAAACGCGATCTATCTTCTGTTATAAGTTTTATGTTTATTGTTTTAGCATTCTTCTCAGTTAGGCATTACAAAATTAACATATCCTCATGTATTAATATACATAGATTTTTTTTTAATAAACTATATATACATGTATTTAACATTATGTATATTATGTGTTATGTAAAAGTTATTGTTATGTAATATTAGAACTAATACATAATGAACATATAAATGTAATAATTCATAAACGATTGCTCGTAAAATAACGATGTAATATTTAACATTTAACGAATATAGTAAGTTATTACAAACCGTTTCGTGATTTCGAGATTCGTAGAAACATGAAACGTCTAAGGCCCCACAGCTGGCAGATTCTTGGGAATATCACTGTCGTACACTCGAGAAATGCCAGCGATTTGCGATATTTGCAATTGGCCATCTTGGTCGGAACACGGATAGGTTTACATTAATATTATTTGGTATGATTTTATTGAAAAAATGTAGGCGATTAGGAAGTGGACGGTTTGATGGTAAGTGGTGACCATTATAAATATTAACGTATCCATACGTTGCCATACTTCCCAACTCACCCTTGAAATCATAACACAACAATGCGAAGTATTTATGTTTGGCTTTAGAACATGCGTCGTACCAATCCAGACGTGCTTGCACAACTCGACAAAGGCCAAATACACAACATTTGACATCGAATTGACATGATATCATTGTTCGAGAGCTTGGACAATCTTTGATATTCATTATGGGTTTGCGACAATTGGCATTTTGAACTGTAGAAGCTGCTAGAACTTTGGAAGTCAAATTAAAGTGGATACGAGTATTTATGGATATAATAGTGTTGTATTATAAATAAAGATATGTTAATCAAGAGCTGTTGATAGAGTACAATATAGTTGAGCTATTAAATAATTGCAAGGAATACGTGAATCTTTATTCTTTATTCAATCGATCAAAATATTTTATTCAAGTAGGTTCAAAAGTACTTTTGAATCGTTATGTTGTTGAGTGTTTAATATGTGTGAATTAAATTTAAAGCTACCACCGGTTCGGTAAGTAGATTATACCGAAAAGAACCGGCAAGAAACTCAGTAGTTAATTTTTTCCTCCATTTAAATTTCAAAGTATGTCAGTAAAGAACAATTTAAATGTTATATATCCTGCCTAGAAGTCAATTAATACTAACCGCGCTTTTTTTGTCTTTAATATAATATTGTATTGAGTAGTATGCTTTAGTTATCAAGGTTTTTTTTTATATGAGTTTTTAATTATTTAGAAGGTCAAGATACAACCGAAACGAATACTGTGCCCCAGGATGGATGTACCTATTGACCTTGTGAAGGCGGAAACTTAAGTTTTATTAGCATTATTAGCATTAGCAGCCTGTAAATTTCCCACTGCTGGGCTAAAGGCCTCCTCTCCCTTTGAGGAGAAGGTTTGGAGCATATTCCATCACGCTGCTCCAATGCGGGTTGGCGGAATACACATGTGGCTGAATTTCGTTGAAATTAGACACATGCAGGTTTCCTCACGATGTTTTCCTTCACCGCCGAGCACGAGATGAATTATAAACACAAATTAAGCACATGAAAATTCAGTGGTGCCTGCCTGGGTTTGAACCCGAAATCATCGGTTAAGATGCACGCGTTCTAACCACTGGGCCATCTCGGCTCTATAACTTAAGTTTACCTTTATTTTAATAATTATTTTATATAATATAAATACTTCGATTTTTAGACTGTAATAGCATACGTTCGTATAAAATTGGCCACTAATAAAATTTAACATTAATTATACAAAGTAATATTAATATCAGAGCAATAAAGATCGAAATAAAGGATAACAGATAATGAAAAGTCTCACTCCATTGTTATTACACGGCTAATAACTAAATGAAATTTTAACAGTTCCCCGCGAAATCGTAAAACATTACAAAGTCTAATTCAACCCTTTACGATGCTAAGATGTGATCCGGTCGTCCATTACACCGTGGTCACTTTTATAACGGTAAAAAAAATCATCTATCATAAAATAATAATAATAATCTTTATCCATAAATAATATATCCTCATTTATTAATATAATGCATAAGACAATCTAAATCGTTACAAATATTTAAAAATTCTCTGAAGAAATTCTATTTGGACACTAATAATGATGACATTTGAGATACAGTTATTTAATATCCTATTATACTTTCTATTATATTTATTAATAATATTATATTTATTTATTTTTTTTAATACATATACTATATAGATACATGTATGTATATATGATTTATTTATAAATATCTATAATCTGCTTTATATTCTATTTATTAGTATTTTTTGTATTTATGTATTTGCTATATTTATTGAGTTGTATTCGTTATTATTTCATAATGTAAGTTTTTACTGCACCACCATATTGCCGTCTTCCATACACATTATCCTTCTAACCCAAAGGTTGTCTGGAAGAAATGGCTTATAAGCCATAAGACCGCCTTTTGCTTGGCCAATTTTCTTTTAAAGAAAATATATTTTGTATCTTTATGTATATTTGGTGTGCAATAAAGAGTTAAATAAATATCTCGCCTTAATATTTCGTGCATAAAAAACTAAAAACTGGTCTAAAATAATTAATAATTATTACATTGAAAGGATACAAGGTTCTAGATAGCGTAACAGCGCGGGTTGACATTCGACGTTTTACGACTGAGATACGAAGTGTTTCATAATTTTCTGTGTACGTATTCTTACAATGTTTAGATTTGAACTCACAGCCTGCAGTTACACGTGTATCGTCACGTATCCTATTAACTATTATTCATCGGCCCCCTTTACATACGACTGCCCAAAAGGAGTGTAATGTTTTCACCGTTCATGTATGTATATGAGTTTCTTTATAGGTTCTAACATTTTAAATGCTTAAAAAGATTTAGGTGTATGGGAATTGGGATATCGCTCAGAATGGCATGGTAGTCATATTTTAATTTAATTTTTTTTTAATTAATGGTACAAGTTTATTAGTATTAAATTATTTTTAATTAAATAATCATTAAAACAAGTTTAACGGTGTGATAGAGGACGTGACAGTTCGATTAGCATCCGAGGGTTAGAGCGTCGTAAAGTTACGGGTTAGATGCTATCGACAAGTGGCCATCTGTCATGACGCAATCTTGTTAAGTTAGGGCCTTTATGTATATTAATTAGTTCGCCTTTATGTCTTTTCATACATTTACAAGAACTATCTTATTTAAATATATAATGAAAACCCGTGGTAACGACTTATTATTGTAAAGTAATAAAAATATGCTTTCTATTGTTATATGAGTGGCAGTGGCGCCGTAAGACATTTTAACAGTACCTTACATTGAGATAGCGCCACTAACTTTGGGAACAGAGATGTTATGTCCCTTGTGCCTGTAAATATCTCACCATTCGAACTGGAACATAGCAATACTAAATATTACTGCTTGGTGGTAGAATATTTGAAGAGAAGGTGGTACCAATCTGTACGTAGGGCTTGAACGAAACCTTTTCACCTATAATTTTAATCCTTCCCCCGTCGGAGTTCGCATCAATCAGCTGCTCAGCCCAAAACAAATATTTGTTACGAACAGAAATTTTATACTACTTTAATTTTCCACGAATCAGAAGTTTATGAGATTTCACAGATCTTTAACACTTACCTTGTGAGTATAAATAAATACACAAAATACTATTTATTGTAACCATATATCCTTAAAGTATAAAAAAGAATAAACTGTAAAAAAAAATCTCTATTATCGGTAAAATTAAACGAATATCAAAAATCGAACTTCAATTTAATCTCACATCAAATATTTTGACACAACATTATACAAGCAACAAACGCCCATAGTTAAAAATTATAAAAAAATCGATTTGAAAAATTAATCGCGATAAAAATCTTTTATAAAAAGTATCGATTACATACTTTACACTCGAACGAATATTTGGGTATCGATTTAGAATTACCACGATATCGTATTACTGATACCGAAATAAACATCCCTTATTTATAATCTGTGGCTCGAAACACTTGGTAATGATTTTATCCAAACCTGAGTAAAAACATATTTAATTAAGGAACGAGATAGCGATCAGAGGGAGAGAGACAGAGATAAAAAAAATAAGAAGTTGCAAAGCTTAATCATAATGTCTGTCTGTTAAAACATTTTAGAAGGATTAGTTTCAACTGAATATCTCCATATGTAATCGCAGACAAGAATGACGGTGTTCTGACTGACTCTGGTCACGGCGGACATTTTAATTGAAGCCTAGCTATATGTAAAGGAGATATTACAATGCACAATATTTGCCAGGAAGGAGTGTTCATAAACGAGATCAACGGCTTCATGTGCTTTTCGAGGTTAGGGAGTGTATATATTCTTAACTAGCTCTGCCAGCGACTCCGTGCGCGTGCGAATTTAACAAAAAAAAAAATTGTTTTAGCCTAAGTTACTCCTTATTACATCAGATATCTGCCAGTGAAAGTTCCGTCAAAATCGGTCCAGTCTTTTCAGAGATTAGTCGGAACAGACAGACAGATAGACAAAAATTGAAAAAAATATATTTTGGTATATGTATCGTGTACACATATGCATTTAGTAAAAAGCGGTTATTTTAATATTACAAACAGACACTCCAATTTTATTATATGAATATATTTCCAAAAATCCAGATTGCCACAGAGTTTATTTATGACAAAGAATTAAATAACTTTTTTAACCGGCTCGTGTTTGAACCCAAGACCTCTGGATAATATGTAGTCAGTCAACTACCAGTAGCAGTTATAGATCAGCTGATAGTCCCAGTATAGGTGGTTACTCTATGAATGGAAACTTCACGAGATTATCCAGATTTAGAGCGTTGTTCTCTACGTCAAAATCATGTTCAAATTGTAATTGATGCTTTGTGACGTAATAAACTAAACTCAAATATTGACAATTGGACCGTATTAACTAATATAATAATAATTCTAGCAAAAATATATTTTCGGTTCATATTGAATCATTTAACTACGTTATAGAGACTTTTTCTTTTTTTTATATGGAAAATAATATAAAAATAAGTTATGTCTCTGGGGCTGACTCCCGATTCAAAGCAGTAGACAAAATTAGTAAGAAATGCTGTTTTACAGTAGAATTAGTGTGTAGTGAATGGTACCTACTTAAGGTTGTATTTCACAAGTATATTTGGTGGTGCGAACAGTGTAATAACTAATTTATATGTCTGCCAGTGGTAACTGCCCAGACGACACATTTGGCAATTTATTCCCGTGCTAAAATGCCAGCCAAATACTCGCTACTTTCACGCTTATGTTAAACAAAAACTTGACATGAGCGGGAGTCACACTTGCGACCATTACACGATCGTTTGTACTGTGCGACAACAGCCAGTAAATATTACATTTCGGATGTGAGGCTTTCTCATTAAGATGATTCATTTTGTTGTGAATTGTGTCAGAATTTCGTTTAAGGTTTTTTTATCTAAACAAGAAGTGAGCTATAAATACAAAAATCGATAATTGTCTAATATAATTAAATATTTATATATCGAATAGATTTTCGAAATAATCTCACTCGAAAACATTTTACAATCCCGAATTTCCATTAAACATTTTTCATCCACGATAAATTTTACATCGACAATTTAATCGAAACGTCCGTTCAAATACACATGTTTAAAATACCAAAAGTGGCAATCGAACGTTTTCCCAATGAAAAGCGTGTTTCGACGAATATTATTGCGATGGTATCAAAATTCGGATCTACCGCCCTTGTTTAAATTACAACTATTACATTAATTTGTGTGAAACCTTTTCCTGTTTTAACGTATTGAATCGAAATTTCAACTCGAATGTTCGGTCAGCGGTTTGTTTGAGTTTCTTTCCGTTTTCAACTTTTTGTGGATTTGTGTTTTCTTGTGTATTGACATTGAATACGTCTTAAAATTTCTTCTAAGATTTACGGTTTTAGTGTTGATTTTGTTTTACATAGAGACGGTTTTCTTATTTATTTTTTTTTGTTTTCGTAAGGTGAGTAGCGGATTACCTTCGTCTATAGATTCTGACTATAAGAAGTATAAATAGCTCCTTACTTACTTACTCATCGCTAAAACATAGTGTTTAAGATGTTATATTCCTTGTGCTGGCTCACTTATTTTTCATCTTCAACCTTGAATACAATAATGCAACATATTACTCTTTAACAGTAGAATTATACATCAGTGGATGGTAGCCCAAACAAGTCTGACAAAAATGTCAAAGTTATAAGACAGATAATAAAAAAAAAAAATAAGTTTTCAAAAAACCTATTTAGAATTGTTTAAATAGAGAGTGCTTAATTTTTTTTTGTGCAATCCGCTTTTTACCTTGTCAATATTAAAATTTAAGGTATATATCATTTTTATTTTTAATATCAATTCATTCTTATTGTAACATCTGTTACCTGTCTTTTTGGTTAAGAGGCTAGGTACCAAGGCTGCAGATCCAAACCACGGTTCGGGCCAATAGTGTTATTGGGTATTTATGTCAAGAAATTTTGCAAACAGCAATAGTGTTTAGAAGTTGTTTACACTCCAAGTATCGAAAACCATGTAAAGCTGAACGATTATATAACGTACTTGTGTTTGGGCAACATTTGTAAACTATCATAATTCTTGGGTAGTTCATATCTTTCATCCAGCCGTCGTTTATTATTATCTATACTTCTATGCTAATATTATAAAAGTGAAAGTAACTTTGTCTGTCTGTCTGTCTGTCTGTCGCTCTTTCACTGCCAAACCAATGAACCGAAATTGACGACATTTGCTATGAAGCTAACTTGAACTCCAAGGAAGGACATAGTCCCCCTCATAACCCCTAACGCGAGCGAAGCCGTAGGCGACAACTAGTTCTACAAAAAGCACAAATCTATATTAAATCATAATAATTCTAAATAAAGAATATATAATAAAAATCGTAATCTAAACTACTCATTGACCAAAAAGGGTAGCCTCCTCTCGAGACCTTAAATCTTAACTCGAGACGTTTAACTGATCTATAATTCAGTATCTTAAGTGCGTTATTGTTCTTAGCTTATTAGGGATGTCCCACGGGCACAGATTATATAAAGAGGATCCCGCATCCCCCGTGAATAAATAACAAGTTAACTGATAAAAATATTATGCTTTTTAATGGATTTGCGTTTGTTTAAGATTTTTATAAGATTAATGTTATGGTTCAACGATTGATGTTAGCGACTTGATTTCAACTGTATATGTATCATAGTTTTTAAATGATTCTTGTGTAATTTTATTTATTAGTAACCTCTGAATCGAGAGAGTATCTGAGTGGAGTCTAGAAGTGGAGTATATAATCTATTTTTTTGTCATATAATAGTATCACTAGTACTTACTTGTTATGGATGAATTTGAGTCAAACACATGACTGATTTTTGAATGTGACATTCGTTTAATTTTAAAACATCTTATACATATTATAAAATTGGAGTGTCTGTTTGTAATATTAAAATAACCGCTTTGTACTAAACGCATATGTATGCATACACGGTACATATACAAAAAAACATTTTTTACAATTTTTGTATGTCTGTCTGTTTGTTCCGGCTAATCTCTGGAACGATTTTTACGAGACTTTCACTGGCAGAAAGCTGATGTAATAAGGAGTAACGTAGGCTACAAGAATCACTTTTTTGTTAAATTGGCAACACAAATGGCACAGCTGATTTATAAAATAATACATATTCGTACATACAAACTGATAAGAAAAGTAATCTACATTGTATCCAATGAGATTTTTCAATATGTTATTTCTCTCTAAGGCTTAATCAAGTATAAACACCATATGCGACACACATACGCATACACACGCACACACACGCAAATATTACATGCACACATAAAATGCTAGAATACAATTCTACCGTAGTACTATATAGATATATTTAAATAAATAAAAACTCAAATTTTAAATAAATAACTTAAAAAAATGTATATGTTGGTTAAGAGTAGATTGTTATAAAATATTTTGGCTAGGGATGAGAGAGATTGTCGAGATGACACTTAAACGAAGTTCTCCGCCCATACCTTGGAAATATAAATATTTATTAAGAATTAATATATTTTTTTTATATTATTTAAATTTACATTACCATATTTATTTCCCTGGTAGATGATACTTAAACGGGTAGGTTGGAGTTACAGAAGAGGGGCGGGTCCCCTTAAATCAAAATTTCCTAAATCCTTTCTGAGTGCGTCTCGGCATAACGTATTCACTAACTTTATTTTAAGCTTCGATGTGTTATAATTTAAGCTGTAAGACAGATGGATGGATTTTTTTTTCTAAACTCACTGTTATTTGTTACTGACGACCTCCGTGGTCGAGTAGTGTGTACACCGGTTTTCATGGGTACGCCACTCCGAGGTCCCGGGCTCGATTCCCGGCCGAGTCGATGTAGAAAAAGTTCATTAGTTTTCTATGTTGTCTGGGTGTTTGTGGTACCGTCGTTACTTCTGATTTTCCTAAAACACAAGTGCTTTAGCTACTTACATAGGGATCAGAGTAATGTATGTGATGTCGTCCAATATTTATTTGTTATATGTCGTCTGGGAGTTAATCGGTTCTCACACAAAACACATACATTTTTACCTTATGTACATAATTGATAAAATATAAGTAACTACCATGTTTCTAAATTATTATTCTCGATAAACATTCCGAACCGGTGGTTTGACATCAGATAAGATACTTAAATGACTTATCATATTGCTTGTAAGAGTCTTGAATATTGCACTTACAGTATGATTCAATAAACAGACGTAGCTTAAAATAAAAATGTTTCAAAATTGAATTCTCCTGGATGCCTTCGATTGTGTTACCGATGCCGACGGTTCTAGAATTACAAACATTGACATGATCTTGTTGATTTTTATCTCTGTCGCCATTGGTATAAAATTATTGGTACACTAGCTGTTACCAGCCCGCTTCGCGGGACGTTTTAAAATTTATTTAAAATTCGTTATTTATAATAATAATTATTATTATAAATGGAAGTCAACTTTTTTATTTTGAATATATTTATTGAACGTATAAGATCATAGAATGAAGAGAGTCATAATACGAATGTTTATGACGAAATTCGACAAAAAAATTGAGTGTACAGACAGACTACAGATTTATATAGTAGTATAGATATATATATATAGCCTATCATTTGCGCAATCACATCAAAGTCAAAAGTCAAAGTCAAAAATCTTTATTCAATATAGAAGTGTTTACACTTGCTTATTGATTGTCAAAAATCTACCACCGGGTCGGAATTTAGCACCTCGGACCTGAGAAGAACCGGCGAAAGAAACTCAGCGGGATATATATATATATATATATATATTTTTTAACCATTTTCCATGTACAGTGATAATTATATTTTAGTTATTTGAAGCAGCATACATATTCTTACTGTATACCAATTTTTGTAAAGATTGGTTCAACCGTTCTTGAGTTATAGCGGGACATACGGACAGACAGAAATTTCAAAAGTGGTAAATTGATGTCAGTGACTCATAAAACGAATATTTATGACGAAATTCGACAAAAAATTGAGATTACCTTCGTCTATAGATTCTGACGATAAGAAATATAAATAGCTCCTTACTTACTTACTTATCGCTAAAACATAGTGTTTAAGACGTTATATTCCTTGTGCTGGCTCACTTATTTTTCATCTTCAACCTTGAATACAGTAATGCAACTGTATTCAAGGTTTTGTCAATACTCTTTAAAAGTAGAATTATAAATCACTGGATGGTAACCCAAACAAGTCTGAGATAAATGTCAAAGTTGTAAGACAGATAATAAAAGAATAATTAAGCTATCAGTACAGACAGACTCTTCAGATTTATATAGCAGTATAGATATATTGTTAGTTGTCGTACGCGGTTCCCTCGCGTTTTAGGAGTCGGTCGTCAGGTATGATCAGTATGTAGCCTATTTCCTACCTCGGAGATCAATCGCTCCATAGCAAATTTCATCAAATTCGGTTAAGTCGTTTAGTAGTGAAAGAGTATCAGATAGACGGAGTTACTTTCTCATTTATAAAATTATTTATATCGATATTTTATAATATTGAATTAGAGTTGAGTCGAGTTGAGTTAATAAATTATTTAATCATGACTCAGCTAGTTTTTAATAATATACATATATGTCAATTAATTGATTTAATCTATTGTAATAAAATTGGAGTGTCTGTTTGTAATATTAAATTAACCGTTTTTTACTAAATGCATATGTATGTACACGGTACATATAACAAAATAACATTTTGTTCAATTTGTGTCTGTCTCTCTGTCTTTCTGTTTGTTCTGGCTAATCTCGGGAACGGCTGGACCGGTTTTGATGGGACTTTCACTGGCTAGATCGCTGATGTAATAAGGAGTAACTTAGGCTACAACAATATTTTTTTTGTTAAATTCAAACGCGTACGAAGTCGCGGGCACAGCTAGTTGTTAATATTTCTTACAGCTCAAACATAATAAGCAACAAATCAGGGTTATTTAACAGAAAGAAATCAAAATAAAGGTCGTGTAGTTACTCTAATATAAATGTATTTTTTAATTGTTTAATATTTCATATATCTTACAGGTCACAACTAAACGATGCGCTGAGACCCAAAATGGATTCCCCCGTTTCATCCCAAGACAACGACATCGAAGTGAACGTCGTATCCGGAGCGAGCAGCCCCGACATCCCTTCTTCCCCTTCTAGAAGAGACCAGAAGAGCCCATTTTATGATTTAAAGAAAGATAAAGAAGAGAAGGCCACTGGCAGTGCTCCATACACGAGTTTCTCTATAAGTTCTATACTTAATCGGGCTGAACCTAGAAGGGAATCGAACGTTCTAGAAGCAGCGTTAGCCGCTAATCATTTCGGCAGCGCCAATGATGCTATGCTATCGAGGTAAGTTTTAAAATCTTTTTTATTGACTTTGGTTTAGAATACAACTTAGTTAAACCAATTTTGACAAGTATATTGTTACTAGAATTCTAGAAGTTTCTGGAAGCTGACGTCACTGAATGTTATAAAAGAGAAAAACATTTTTTTGGGATATTTTTGAGGTGGCAAATTATATTGCGAACAAAATATGCAGATGATAACCTATGTAGGTATGCGAAAATGTCTTGGGTGTTTCTGCACAGGTAATTGCACATACAAAAGGGTGTCTAGTGTAGTCAGCATGGTTGAGAATTTATTTACAGTGTGAGGACGGTTACTCGTACAAAGCCACTGTCTGTGGCTAGAGATGAACACTTGCCATGGCGTTGTGTATTCCACTATCCAGCTTTTTATCAATAGACATAGCAAGACCGCAGATACGAATTTGACATCAAATCTAGAAATTAAAAAATGTCAAGGTTTTCTTCCAAAAAATCTTACCAGTTGTGAGTAAAACCTTTTTTCTGGTGCCCGATCTCTCTCTGGTCATGTCATATTACCGTCGCTGACAATAAAAGTCAGGAACAACTAAATTTTTCATAATCAAACTCATTGGTATTCATAACTAAGAACTCTCCTAACTTAATAAGTATATTCAATATTTATATTGCTATTCCATTAAGCAAATAAAGTAGCGATGAGTTACTTAACTAACGACGTAACTTCAACTTAGTTTAAGAAGTAAGCGGCTATTAGTATTGACCGGTTAAAAGTGCTGCTGTTTATGGCTTAGTAATTTAATTCATAAGTCAAACGTAAAAAAAAAAAAAAATTGGTACACAAACATTATATAATTATTCACCTTGAGATTAATTCAGATAAAATGATTTATAATATATTTAATGCTAATTTGATTATAAGTACTATTAACCAATACACGATAATTTCATTACAATTAGTGTTACTTCTTTAATATATATAAAAAAAATGTATTTATATATTTTTACACAGGCGATTATATAAATAAAACTTTTTAGATCTTCTTATATTCACAGAATGATTTAAAAAATAATACGATTTCAAATTGAGAATGTTTATAACTTTTTGATCAAAACATATTTTATCTAAAGTTATATATTATTAGGGATTAACAATGAAAATTATTATAGTTTAAAATCTAATACAGCATAACTGCTCAATGTAACTGTGAACTAGGTAATTGTCATCTACTGAGTCGATTGAAGCATCTTGCGATGATCGAATATGCTTCGTTTAGACGACTTGATTGCAAATTAAACTTCGAAATTTGTCATCGAGATTGAAAATGGCTACTAAGGTTCGTGACTAAATTAATTGTTTGTTTCATAGGCACGGGTTAGTATAAATGTAAATATACTTTATTCAAATAATATAGTTATATTTCAAGGTTAATTTCCTTATAAAACTATATTATAATGAATTACGATTAATCATTGTTTATTTTATTATTTAAAACCTTCCAGTAATTTCCACGTAATAACAGAGAGATTGAAATATTTCATTGTAAATTAGAAATAATGAAATTATCACAGAGTCTATTAAAATAATATCAGGACTAGAAAACAATATATAGCATGGTAACAAAAAAGTCTTACGCAAAAGTAATAGGTAATATTTCGTTTTCTATTAAACTGTATATAAAAATATTATTATTTGAGATGGTAATTAGTAAAAAATCTCTCACTGCGTGAGCTTTCTTAGTAGCTTGGTATACCAAGTTGAACCAGTATGGGGTATCTATATAACAGATTTTCAAAGATACATGCTGGATTCATGCGAGCAAGCACGAGATGAATCAAAAATAAATTTCAGTCTACGATTTACGATGAGTGATATCAATTAATATTATAATTTATTATGTATTGACTTCAGTTCAAAGGTCATTGAACTCATTCGATTCGATGAAAATTATTCGAATTGGACATCCACTCAGCTTGCTCGATTTACTAGCATGTTTAATTGTGCATGATCGATTCGATAATTTAAGCTTAGTTAAACGTCTAATCGATCTAATCTTTGTCTATTAATTATTAAACGACAATATCCGTCTGATAAAATGAGATGCTCGTATCTGTATTTATATTTACTACATAGGCTTCCCTCGGCTCTAATAATAATTACTTATCTATATTTTTATTTTTTTCTACAAAGACTGCTAGGTATAAAGATAGACTTTAAAAACAAAACCTTACCCAAACAATTTAAATATGAATTATAATTGACAACTAAGAGTCGGTATTGCAACAAGGACATTTAAGCGTTTATATATATAAAGATTTTCTTTACATTAATAGTACAAAATATGCTTAAATATTTTATTTCAATTAAAATTATAATGCACTTAATATCTATGTTGAAATATATATTTAAAAGATAAATTCCTTACTCGCTCAAGTCACTCGCCCGTTTAAACGCACACGATCGATTTGGTAGATTAAGCCCAGTAGCGACCGCGTTGGTCGGTTCCGATCATGATCCGATGGTATACCACTACAACTTTACAACTAACTTCATTCAAATCGCCCCTCAGTTAGTGGAGGGTTAATTATTTAAAGCGTTCGTGTTTCGATTTTTGAATTTCGTTTAAAAGGAAAATGTTACAGATTAAAAATAGTTAAAGTACGGTAGTTTTAATAACGTTATTATAACGAAACTTATTTAGAATTTGCAACGTTATTTTTGTAAATACATATAGAAAATTATTATGAATTTTTAAAACAACGTATTAATAATTGTACTTTGAAGTTTTATTGAGAGAAAATGTAATTAAGGTCAGCTTAAACTAAACAAAAGAATATTAACATAAGACTTAATGCGTAGTTATTCCAAGAACATAAAATGTTTGATAATAGATAAACGTGTTATTAAAATTATTATTATTGGGAATTAAGATTTTATTTCTCTTGTGCCTGTAATAACTCGGACACCCTTCAAACTGGAACACAACAATAATCAATATTTTTGTTTGGTGGTAGAACATGTCATGAGTAGGTGGTACCTAATTAGAGGGGCTTGCACAAAACCAAATAAATATAAAATTTAATTAAATGATATTGGACTCTTGCGAACTCTTTCAAATCATTTTACAAGGCTAAATTAAATTAAAAGTTACCCGTGGTTCGGAAGTTAGATCCTAACGAAAAGAAGTTACAGTTCTTCCGACAGTTACAATACGTGGGTTAATTAAATATAATTAAATTATTATTAATTCAGCATTAAAATCTAATGGTTACTCCGTGTATTAATCAGCATATAGCCAATTCTCAGCTAAACTCATATTTAAAAAAAATACTTTATAATAATTTGATATCTTAGTCAAAACTAACATTCTTATCCAAGAACCCCACACATACACACAGTCTCAAATCAAATAATTCAGGAAAGGTATTCCAAGAGACGTGTAGGAAGTTCGTAATCTTTGTAACCCTCGTCGTATAAAAACAAGCCTACAATCCATTTAATCCGTATGAAGGAAACATCATTACCCCATCTAATCAAGGGTTACAAGTAGTTTCCCCTTTATGGGGTAAAAACGGACCTTTTATCTAGGTAGAATCGCAGTTGGTTTTACGCAGCGGCCGACAAGACTACAAATTGGCCTTGTAAACAACTTGATGGAGGTTTGACGGTCTGTCTTGATTATTTAGATTGGCAACATTTCGTAACTTTGGTTATACATACAAATAAATAAATTGTAATGTACCTCATAGTTTTATAATTTGTAATGTATTTAGATATTTTTTATTTATGGATATAGTAACCCAGAAACCTTTCAAATCTACTGTTGCTAAAATAAATAAAAAATTAATAAATATTCAAAATTGGAAACAGTTACAAAACTACACAAGTAAAATGGAACGCAATAAACTAATTTCATTTGACTGTTTGTGTGTCAAAAATTAAAGCTAATAAAAATAAATTTAAACAACTAAAATGCTTTAATAACATTGTAAACATAATTAAGATTTTAACAGCAACTCGTGAAAGCAAATTAAAACAAACGAGAAACAATAAATTATCATTAATTATGTCACCGACAATCTAAATGGCAAGAATTAAACATTTAAAGTTAAAGAATATTGTCTTCATTTTCCACCCTCTAGTCTTAATTACGCCTACAGTGACGGCGGACATTTTGTTTAGCGTTGTAAACAATCTGTCATTGTTCGCGCCATTATTGTTGACATAAACTTTTTTTTTTTAATTCTCTATACTTTAGTATTTTACTTTATTCTTGTCCTTTTGCGTTTTTTCAAATCGGCTAATTACGTAACTTAAGATGGAAAAGAAATTGATTAAAAGGATTAGGGCCATTATATTTTTTTTATTTGGGCCGATTTTGTTTGTATTTACTTTTATAAAGAGTTTCGATAGGCCGCAGGGTAGATTTTGTCAATATTGTAATATTTAAGGGGCCTGTAAGACGATGGAACATCAGATATTTTGTTGAAAAACATTTTGAATGTTTTTTTTAATTACTTCTTAAAAATCTGGCCTTTGTCTTTATGTATATATTTTTTAAATTTGTAAGCAAGATTTTAATTTGTTTTTGTTTTATTGTCTTTAACTGTGTTCTTTGTTATCTGTACAATAATAAAGTTTTGATATGGCAGTATATTATTGTCTTCGTTATATTTTAATAAAATCTTATGTTTAAAGAAAGTTTTATGTTATCTTTGTTCGAATGCTATGACACATTAGCACAACATAAGCTCACTTTCACGTTTCTATACATAGTACGGCTACATGTAGTAAATTTATAAAATATAATACTAAAATTTCATGAATGGCTTTCCTTACGCCATAAATATAATGGAATCTTTTGATAAACACCCTTATTTAAACACCTAATAACAGAAAATATGCTGCACCCCAAATCTTGGTATCTTTAGGGTGAGTTACTTGCCCTTCTTAAGTATAAATAACTTAACGATTATTATGGCATAAGTTATGGGTTTAAGCGATAGTGGTACTTAGTATAAATTAAAAAAAAAACTGTATAAATGTAATCACTGTGTACGATTAGATTTTAGCCAGCGTTTAGTACTTGATAATATCTTAAATAATTTCATATTTACGTGTCATTAAACACATTTAAAACATGTAATCACAGAGTTCGATATTATATTATTATAAACAGTCTCTTGCAATATATAATGTACTACTATTATTAATAACATTAAGTGCTTATAATTGAATTAAAATGCATAATAAATAGTTACTGCAAAAATCTTGACCGCGTGGAATGGTAGCACCATTTCCCCGTTGAGTCACAATTCCGATCCTCTGGGCTAAAAGCGAACCAGCCCACCTGTCACCAGTGGAGGCAATAAGGCGAGGTGTTATACTTTTATTATTAATAATATTAAAAAAAAAACATGTGATTTATTTTTTAAAGAATTATGAACATTGTGACCTTATCTATATACAAATAAGGATTAAAAATAGTTACTGTATAAATAATGCACAAGAAAATTGGTGGCGAGATTGCTGGCAGCATATCCCTGTTGATAATAAAATTATATATGTATATAATAAATATACTCTGATAATTATTTAGTAATTCTAGGTTTTATAATTAAAAAAATACGGTACATTTTTATTTCCGCTCCGCCTGTGTTCTTAAGCCCTATCTCAACTAAGTATATACCGAGGGTAGGAACCCACTTTCTTATCCCTTAAGAGAATTTCAGATTCCATTTTTGTTTTCTATTGAATACCTACGTTTTTTTTTTCCTTTTTAAGATAATATTCTGTAAGCTGATACGGGATCAGTTGGTAGTCAGGTAAATATGAATTATAATTTTGTCGATCAATTTCTATGAATATTTATGCGTTCCTGGTAGATTATTTATGCTTTTTTGTATCATTTTTAATTTGGTTATCTTTTTCAAAATCGAACGTGTTCCATATTTAAATATTTCGAAAAATGTAAATTAAAAAGGTCCCAAGTATTATCACTAATAATAATAATTAAAGCATATGATAAAAAATCGCATACTTGGTACACTTTGACTTATTTTTTATCGTTTGGATAGGCGGATGGCCAAATGGGCATACCATAGACATTATCTCTCTAAGAAATATTGAACATTATTTACAATGCGCCACCAACCTTGGGAGCTAAAATGTTATATCCCGTGTGCTTGTTACACTGGCTCACTAAAGTTTCAAACCAGAACACAAAAATACTAAGTATTGCTGTTTGCCACCAGCTATGACTGCGGGTGGTACCTACTCATAGAGACTTGCACGAAACCATACCACAATGTAAAAATAATTGTACAGATTATAAAGACATAACTTATTGAGAAAAAAAAATATTTTCAATTACATAGTACTTGTATTAAATTTATAGTCTTGTAATTGGGACCGTCCCAAAACAAATATTGTATAAAAATGATTATTTTTTTTTAAATTTTTTTTTCTCTAAATTATTTCTGTATCTACCACAAGAATAAATTTGACCATTTTTAAACATTCTCACTCTCACTATTAAAAAATAGAAGATATAACTGCAAATTAAAGCAATTGATAGAAGATAACTTCTATTTAAGAGAAGACGTACCTCACTCTTGGGACATTTAGACTGTTAAAGCAACTACCACTCGTTTTCAGCCGCCGCTGATCTTGTTCAATTTCCAAGATAAAGCTGATGTCACAGAACATCACAAAATAAATCAATGCATAAAATTTACTACGATCACATTGTGGAAGAACAATCTAGAAAACATACTTATGCATTTGTAATATTTAATGGTAAGAATATACAATAGAATAAACAAATATAACTCACCGAAAATGGTTTACGAACTCCATTACACAATTGCCCTAAGAACTCTTTTTAAGTAAAAAGAATACGCTAATTCGTATTTCGGAGGTTAACGTGAGCAAAAAATATATATTAACAATCTCACGGAATGTTTTACTAAAGAGAAATGTATAGAGAATTAACTCGGCACGGCTTTACCAATGTGCTGCGGAGAACTAAAAAACTAAGTGTTCTCATTGTAAACTAACAACACGAGCAAAAAGGAAACGTTTACCAAGAGGTTTCAGAACACAAAGAGAGTTTTTAATATATGTCCCGTACAAAAGAATATCAAGCCTCCATGCATCTCTATTTCAAACATAAAAGCCTAAACCTATTGTGGGATCTATGAAGTCTTAGCGCTGACTTAGTTTCAACAAAATGTAACCGAAAAAACGAGACGCGGAAGTAATGTTAGCGTATTTTTTTTTTTTTTATTTAACTATGAACAAGGAATGGCTCACATTATATGACATGTTGATTATGGAGGATTGGATGTGGAAATTCAGCCATGAACGAATGAGGTTTTATTAGATAGTGTTGATAGTGAAAGAAGAAGTTTCATACACATAATCTTGTGCTGCAGCTGAGCTGAATAAATGACGTCATAATTCATTGATGACAACGATATATCTATGCGTTTACTGTCCCAGAAGGTATTAAAAGGAGAAGAGACTCTTGGTTATCCAAGCTAGCCAGTGGATTTTTCGCGAATTGTGCCAAATACTATAGTTAGGGAAGTTATGCTTCGCTTTAATAAGATACTTTGGACAGTAAATATATAAAAATAGTTTAAATAATAGTAACATAAATATATTTACTGTTTTACTAAGTTAACTACAATAATTATGATGATGTCTTTTGTAATATTTATTATATAATTCATTAGTGTTCGCAAAAATTGGACTCAAAATTTCAATACAATTACATTTATTCTTTAATATAAAAAATGTTCCATTATAAAAGAATACTAGTTATATTCTATTGGCATTTAAGCAATGAAAGCTGTAGACACCCGTTGAATAGTCGTTACGAGGCGTATTGTCGTCTGTAACCTAGGAAATAAGTGAAAAGATATCTCTGAGAAGCTTTTAAACGCGTCCGAGAATACCTCCCTATCTGTAAAACCAACAAAAGACTCCCGTGTCGCTTGCACGGACAACAGATACAACTAAACACTTTATGCTATAAAAGAAAGTACAAACGCCATTATTAGTAACAAGCGTAGAGTGTCGGGCGGACGCGCCGCGGCAAAAAGAGTGAGCGGGTGACGCGCATCGATTTTTATACCCCTCAAGAGAGGCGGGGTCATGAGCCGGCCAATCAGAACGCGGTGAGCCGACCAATCACGGCGTGGCTTCTTCCTTTCCGCTTTTAAAGGAAGCAGTACTTTATCGAGTAATGGAATTTCAGTTTGGAACTTCTCTGCGGGGATTAAATGCGGGACCGATGCAAATTGGTAATGTCCCGATTCTTTTTTTTGAGCTATTGAGTCTTGAGTTCCGGTCTTGGGTTTGATTTTAACGATATATCTGTTATGTACACTTATCTATATTTCTAGATTGTCATTTGTATTATTGTAATAGAGTTCATTTGTTGCTCGTTCCATATGATTAAGAAATATAAAATATAAATAGTTCTATTTATCAATTAAAAATAATGACGGTGTTTGCAATTATCACTTGAGTTACTAATTATTTAAGTTTAGTATTCTTAAACATATAAAACGTTATTTGATAGGAAAGAATCGTTATAGTCGCGTTCACGCTCAGTTGAGTAACTGAGACAGTTATTTGAGCAAAATATACTTACAACCAAGTTTAAGCAATACTTTATTGCTTGTTTCAAAAAAGTTTGTCGTTGAAAATCTTTTCTTAATATCGTTAGTGTTAAAAATATTAAAATAATAATATATAATCCGATCATTAATTTACATTTAAATAAGATGTAATGTCACAGTCATATCTTCATGCTAAAATATAATCCATTAGTTTCATGACTGACTAAAATATAGTCGATAAACAAATAGAGAGGCCGCAATCGTTATTGTTTCGAATATCGATAAATGTGGCGTTCGATGCAGAGCGAGACAATGGCGCGGGATAGTGATGGGAGTTACTCAATATTATTGTTCTTTCGCTTAAAATAAACCCTATGCTATAAGTTTTTTACTTATATAAAACTATTTATTTATTTAAAGACTTTATTGACCACTACAAAGTAAATGGAGCAAAAGGCGGACTTAATGCCAAAAGGCATTCTCAGACAGTCAACCATTAGGTCAAACAGAAAACCATGAAAGCGGTAATAAATAATTGACAATATATCAAAATGTACAAATTATATATAAAACTATAGAAAAAACTTTGTTGTTTAAAAAAAAATACTAAAATGAAAATATAGAGTTTAGTTGTAATACTTTTAAGTTAACTTAATTATTACTTATTACTCAAGGTCACTCTGTAATTATCGTTAGATAATTTAATTTTTAAAAATGATTTAGACTATCGATAGTCTTAAAAATCAATATTATATTAGAATTTATTCTACTACGAACTGGGACCATGAACGGTAAGGCTACGGCGTAGATTCCGTAGCGTCGTAGCTCGTAGACTTTGTAGACTATTCAAAGAGTCTCTTGCATTTTCCAGATATGATTTTAAAAAGTCATACTACTTTCATAATTTATGTATTACCTTTATATTTTCATTACATTTATATCTGATAACTGTTTAAATAAAGACATAATTATTTTTTAAATAAGTTAATTTTTTTTTCATAATTCTGCCTTGATGGACTTATTATTCGTTAAAGCATTACTTAAATAACTATTAGTTTAAGCCTTAATTGGAATTTTTATAATAGTTTAGTTTTAATTGTATTATATCAAGACCTTGAAATTGAAAATTAAAGTTAAGTTCAGTTAAAATTTACAATATTCAAGAGCGGAGCCGTCGCGGTAATCGCGATAATTAGCCTTTAATTCCGAATTATATAATTTTGTTGTTTGCAGTCAGACATCTTGGGTTAATGTGCAAAAACATTTGTAAATCATATAAAACTATGTATACATATCTATAATCATATGTTTTATTTTTACCAAGATAATCGGAATTAGAATTGAAATTAAGAAGGAATGCTGCCAGCATTTTTAACGTTCATGATTTGTAGAGTGTGGCCATTTTGAATTTCGAATTATTTATGTTATATATAAGTCTTTATTTTTTTTTAATAGTTAGGCAGATTGGTAATTGTCCTATCTGATGGTAAGTAGACACTACCACCCATATACATTAGCTCTGTAAGCATATAACATAAAAGCACTGAGATTGTATTGTTACTATAAAATAATTAGTTTTAGTTCAGACTTACAAATTGTCTGTCAACCAAATAGTCTTCAAATTAACGTACTAATTACGTTTAGAGTATTTATCGATATTTATCAAAATCAAGTTATATTACATCACTACCGCCAACACTCCCAAGAGCGCTCCAATCCTCTTTGTTCTCGACAATCGATAGTTATACATCGATACCTGATCGGCCCGTAAGCGAGCGGGCTTGTTTATGTCACTGGTGATTTTATATCAAACAAAAAAAAAAAAAAAACATTTTACTTTAGTGATTTATTACTTACACATTTATTTCTACTTTAGCTTAGTTTAGTTTGTTGTTTTGCGTCTCTTCCGTTTAAAAATAGAATAGGTCTTTTTTCAAATGTTGCCATAGAAAAATATATATATATTTTTTAATATTGTAAGGTTTATACTTATATTACATACATATATAATTGTATTTAATTAACATGATTTGAAAAAGAGTAACTACTGTTTCTTCTCGGTAGAATCTACATTCCGTAACCGGTGGTAGCTTCACTTAATATCATTTGTTAAATGACGATTCAAAAGTGCCTGTAAAAGCCTACTCGAATAAAGTATATTTTGATATTATACATGACTGAGTTCGATCGCGTGTTAGTTTGCCAATTGCCAATGATTCAAATTATAATAAACGTATAATAATGTAACATTTATTATACATAGGTATTTATCTAAACCCGCCCAGCCGTTGCGACATTGAGTAATAAATATCCTAATATTAAAAAAAGTCATTTATAATATTAATTGAATTATGTAACTATTATATTACGATGACAGATTGACAAATTGTTAACTTAAAAATATTTGCGTAGCTCATACATCTTTGTCGTATTTAAACATGAACAAATTCTGTTTATCATAGTTGCTGCTCTGCTGAAATTAATGTGATGACATTGTTGCAGACTCGGCCTAATATCGCAATGGAGTGCACTAGCTGGTCGGTACGGGGGCCTTGTTCCAGCCCCTTGGTACTGGCAGAGGCCTCACGAAAGGACACCACCTAGAGGTAATTATACAAGTCTAATTCACGAAACACTAATTTGGTTCAGCAATATAACCCTTATTAATAAAGTTTGAATTTTGTGTAGATCAATGTAGTGTCACAAAATGCTCTATCTCTTTTTTTCGAATGCCAAATTACTGGTGAAAGATAAAGAGAAAAACAGTGTGAAAATATTCACCCGCTACACAACATTTTGTTGATAACCCCGTTCAAGTTTATAATGTCACTATGTAAATGTATTAATCGCATTTGTAGAGGTAAAAAATAAATAGAACAAAACATATAAAACCTTAAACGTAAATCTCTTTAGAGTGTTGCTATAATGAAAAATATTGTAATAATTACAACGCACGATATAGTCACCACGGAACACGGTGACACCGTGAATGATGTCACCGTTACAAGGATTAGCATTGCTACGGCCTCGGCGTAATCAATTGTCGCGTACTGTGATTTGTGAGGCTCGGATTACCATTTTGGAGCCAGAATGTAACTCATAGTATATTTTTGTTCTCAAGCCTAGATGTCCCAGTGGTTAAAACATATGAGTCTTAAACGAAGATTGTGGCTTTAAGTCCGGAGAAGCATGTTGATAAGTTCAGCCGTAGCCGCTTATTTTAAAAACGGGCGAGATGTGAAAACAAGATATTATATATCTTTAAGTACTGGTTTTAAAAAATGTGATTCGATAAAAATGAAGACAAAATCGTGGCTGAATTATTTACTCCTTTGCAAAAAATAACTTTTTTTTATTATATTTAAACGAGCTAAAGCTCCTTTAATTCTCAAGTTATGTTATCATCTGTGACCTTGATTTTATTCAGATGAACCTGCAAGGGTGTCACTCATTTTATAAAATGAATAACATAAACACAATTAAAATATATCGCATATGAAAACCAACGATATATTCAGGTATTGTGTAATGAACCTTATTTGTTATAAGATAAGATTTAATTTTTTTATTAAATACGTTTTAAAGTAAAAAAATGATCTCTATGGTTAGTATCAGCTGACGGTATTATGTTGCAACATCGATTTTGTATAAACCTGATGATTTTATAAAGGGAAGCTAAGATTTACACATGCGTTTGTAAGCACAGACACAGCTAATTAGTAAGTATAATATAGATACGTATTTGAGGTATAAACAAGTAGTACATAAAAAAAAGTTTCTTAAAATTTAATGACTCCCTATATATTCTTACAAAGTCTACTCATAAATACATTCCGAAAGTGTCCGTCTTTATACATAACTAGCAGCTCGCCTATATATATATTAAAAACAAACAAACAAATTTTACCTCTGTATAATATAATAATATAGATTAAATGACGTTTTAAAAGAACCACTTAGAGTTATATTTGGAGTTTGTTATATTGAGCTACTAATGGCTATATAGAAGCCAAAATATTACATATAAAAATGTTGCACATAAACGTAAAATTTTACCGTAACACTCAAAAGAGTATCGCTTAAAAAGAGCATTGACAACAATGCCTATTATAAAATTGTTTACAATTTTTTTTAATCATAAACCTAAAAATCTGTCCAAGTATTATCTTAGACATTCTCACTACATTGAAACCATGTCAAAACTTTCAATATATTTTCTCGAACAATGTACTCGAACAAGTCTTAAACAACATACTTCCAATATATTTTCCAAAGATTCATACAGAAACTATCGATTGAAATCGAAGTAGACAAACTCTTCATTAATTCATCCGAGCGTCCCATTGTCTGTACGACAAGCGAATATTTCTCACATTCACATTTGTATGTTAGCAGGCTATATTTATGGTAAACAAGCAATCGTCATCTCGTCTGCTCTCTCAACCCCGCTCATTTCGCTTTAATTTTCCAAAACCCATCTCCGGGGAAAACAAAGCGAGCGCCATTTCACGCGATCCAAACCGACCGAACAATGCTTTTCTAGCATCCTACATTTATACGTATAGCAACACTGGCGAATTGTCAAACATACGTCTGTCTCGCTCGCACGCGCAGGTTACCCGCTTATCGCGATTCGCACCAAAAGCTATGTAACGTTCGGTGATGTCGCATGCGGTTCTTTTAATTTTCGAATGCGGTTTGTTCGGATTGCTGTGAGTGCATTTGTTGGCCTCTTTTATTTTTTATGGTGATCGAAGTTGACTACCGTCAGGAATGAGCGCTCCAAATAAATAGAATTTTTTCTCTGTAAACGATATTCTATCCGTATATTGTATACTTATGTTTCAATTGAAATGTGACTGGTTTCATTTAATAGTATTTTTACTGATGCAGTAGTTTAAAAATAAACATGCGGTTTTACTAATACACGCAGAAGGAATATTAGAAATATATTAGTTTTAGTTATTTAAATTAGGATTTTAAAAATAACACTAGAAGCTATTAAATAATTACTAAACAATTCAGTATTCATAAACTGCTTAACTAGTAAGCGTTTGTGTAAACAGCAAGCCAACGGTAACAAAGGATTACTTGATATGGCTTCTAAAATCAATGCGAATCACTGCTGTCCAACCATTTTATTTGAACCAATTCATCGAAGTCTAGACGTTAAAACAGAGGTCATTTTACACTGTTCGGTGATCCTAAAAGTGACTAACTTTGCGCAAGCTAATTTATACCTTATTTTATGTTTATAGAGTACAAAATAAAATGTCAGTAACGGGAGTGTTCCCGATTCGGTTGTAGTGATTCATTCAACAGCGTTGATGACATTTGACTTCGCGCCTTCGAGACTCGTTCGAATTTTGAATTTGCATGCGCGCGTTTTGTCTTTAATTATTTTGAATTGCGATTGGTAGAAAGATTAATATTAGTAGTTATTAAAAAAATTGCACATTCAAGCGTTAAAAGACATTTATTTTAGATAGTTTAACATTTAGAATATTTTATAATTTGTTTTTATAATCCGATTCCGAAAAGAACAAATAGTTAATTATATTATAATTATTACTGTATGGCTTCGATGTCTATTAAACGGACAACAAGAAATATCCGCCAAATTACCTAATCAAGGGCGTAATGGCGTAAAATCCCGATTAGATTATTAACTGTAATTGGATCGGAAATGTAATCGAAATTAATGTGTATTTGTTTTTTTTTATTAGAAACCTTTTAAATAGTAAACGTATTTAAGCTTATACGTGAATTAAGGTATACATACATACGTTATTTCGTATTTTTCTTAACCGAGTTCAGTGATCGAATAGGTTACGTTTAGTTTTTTTTTAAATATTACTTATGACATACGCTTAAAGATATAATTCCTATATAATATTTATGTTGTAATTATAACTGTATTCTTTATTTACTTAGTATACATAATCGGTCAATTATAAAGACGGTTTTGAAATGATTATTTTACTTCAACGAGTTATTCTAGATTGGATATACATTATAATGGACTAAGATATTTTGATTCTGAAGAAATGGATTCACATTTGAAATTATTATGTTGTACGCGGTACCGTAGAACAGATGCTGACAATATATATGTATATATAGATATATTCACTTGGCTTCCATGCAATAAAAGCATAAGTTGTTAAGTATTTTTTAAATACAAAGAAATTGATTGTAGTTGTATAATATATTTTGATACTAATAACCTAAATAAAACTTAGATACAGATTTATGTTATTAGAACTTGGCCTAACTCAAACGTATTGTTACAGAGGATTCCATAAACAACGAGGAAGGCTCAGCAGGGGGCTCACCAAGACCTCGTAGTCCACCCCGCGCCCCTTCTCCGCCGTCACCCTCCCGTTCTTCCCCCCGTTCTCCGCGCCTCCACCCTGCGCTCTATCCACAACAACCGGACGTTCAAGACTCAGACCCTGATGTCGATGAAAGCGATGACTTCGACAAAGATGAAAAACGGGATCCCAGCTCCAGTCTCGGAAAGAGAAAGAAGAAAACACGGACTGTTTTCTCTCGTTCTCAAGTATTCCAACTGGAATCTACCTTCGACATGAAGCGATACCTCAGCAGCTCTGAGCGCGCCGGTCTCGCTGCAAGCCTTCACCTCACCGAGACGCAAGTGAAGATCTGGTTTCAAAACCGCAGGAATAAATGGAAGAGACAATTGGCCGCAGAATTGGAAGCCGCTAATATGGCGCACGCGGCTCAAAGATTGGTGCGTGTACCGATTCTATACCACGAGTCTAGACCTACGTCGATGCCACACACGCCGATGCCGATTCATCCTCAGTTTTCCAACGAAACCGGTGTCTACTTCCCCCCTCAAGCGCCACAACAGCTCCAGCCGCTTCCAGCGTCTCCCGTTACGTCTAGAGCACCGCTGTCCAGTCTAGTGTAGTGTCCGCTTGAAGCCGCTCGAAGAAACGACGCGGCCGATGGACACTTTTAAAAATGGAACGTGTTTTTTTTACTTTTTAAAGGCGCGGACTAGTCATAACAGTGAGTGTCATAGCTGTCAAATGCCAAATTAAGAATCATAATTGTATTTTGTAATTGATAATTTAGTTGTGAGTAGTTAAATTATAGAAATTAATGTAACGTACAAAATCGTTGTCATTCCACATTGTATATTATTGTAAATATAAATGTTTTAATGTCTTCTTGTATTTATTCTGTGCTAAGCTAGCTAATATTGTACATAGACATAGCGAAACGGTGATCGGAGTGCTTGTTGCGACGTGCTATTGTTTCAACATTATTATTGCGTACGTGTTTATAATTATTTGCAATAAACGTTAATATTTATTTTCTAATTTAATAATAAATAAAAAAAAAAAAATTACAAAATTATAATGTCTCGTTAAAGATGTGTAAAAAAGTTCAAAAATGGTAGAAATTTAAGTCCAACGCTAGCCAACCCAGTTGAGTAGTCCTCATTTTGTATAAAGTGTTGCCATTGTCAGTGTCATTCTATAATTGCTAGCCTAATGCTTGATTCTAAATATTAATGTTATCGATAGCGGACTATCTTTAAAATTACAAATATTATAATAATGCTGAGATAAGGCGGCGAATAAAGACATCACGCAATATAAAAAATAAAAACAGTTTTTTATTTATCTTTTACAAATTGCTAAGAATATCTTTACTAATATTTAAAATTCGAATGTAACTCTGTCTGTCTGTTATATTTTCATGGCCAAGCCACTGAACCGAATTTGATGAAATTTCCTATGAAGCCAGCTTGAACTCCAAAGAAGGATATAGGCTTTTTATACGTAACATCTGATGACTATCCCTTAATACGCCAGTAAAGTCGCGTCTGACAACTGGTATTATAAATATTAACTCCATAATTTGCAAAGAACACGTAGTCGTTACAATAAATGCAAAGATAATAATAGAAAAGAGAATTAATTTTACACTCGACTTTACCTTAACATTAAATATTGTTAAGTGTAATTCTTTGCCTCTTTTTTATTATTTAAGTAATTAAAAAAAAAAAAAAAAACAATAAATATTGCTTTTATGTCAAATTCTTAATTTAAATCATTTGGGAAATATTTACAAAAAATCTTAAGGAGCCACGAAGTATTTAATATAAGAAAACACAGACCACTTAACATATTTTTCTATTCTCTTTTTAAATTGTGTGAGAAGCGATTAATAGTTTGAGATTATCGTTGATATTGATGTCACTTCTATTGTTCTCTGATCTATGAACTTAATAAAGGGATGTTTCAAAGGGCTAAGTGTCCATACACGCGTTGATACCAAACCAATGTTTCCGGTCAACACCACCCGCGTCCGGCCCGGAAATGAGGGTCGACTTACACGCGCTCTGATTAGCTATCGTTTAACATAACGATTTAAAATTGAGATTATACTTATAATAACTTAATCGTTAAGATATAACCAATTCACTACTGGATCTCACTTGTCTGGAATTAGGAAATACACCAATGGGCCATCTGATGGCGAACCTTAGTCCACAGACATGAAAACAATTTTCTATACCGGCAATATTATAATTATGAGATCCGAGTTTCCCCTTGTGCCTGTTATTCCAAAACTTACTCATCTTTCAAACCAGCAGAGTTATTGTGTAAGAATTCACTTCATATCTCACTTGTGAAATATTGACAACCGACTTTCGATGATAATAAATAAATAATAGAAAGCCTTATATTTCTTAATTATTTATACAAATATGCAATGAAAACAAAATAACAGCAAGTATATCCTTAATATGTATCTATTTATATATAAGTTATACTTCATCATATATGTTTCACTAAGAAGAACCTCTCGTCTCGAAGGTGAAGGCCTCCCCTAGAGTTTGCCAATGGTCTCTATCGAAAGCTATATTAATCCAGTGTTTCCCAGCCACTTGCACTATGTTACCAGCCCAACGTGTCACTGGTCTTCCTCTTCTTCTCATGCCTATAGGTCCGGACCAAGAAGTCAATCTTTTTGTCCATCTGTTATCAGTTATTCTAGCTATAATATGTCCAACTCAGACGTTCGATAATAAGTTATTTTAATACGTAACTATTGTAATCAATCTCAAGTATCCCATTTTGACATTTCGCTCGTGTTCTGCGATGACTTTCGAGTTTCTTCTTACATAATACCTCTACACAACGAAATAATACAGAATAACAAATATATGAGGAGCTTGCATAATCGCGTATCGATAAAAAAAAATGTTCAGTGTTCTACGTAGCCTTATAACTTCTCTATATATGCTTGATTTCGTTAAAAGTCGCAAGTATGTTAAAAGTAGTTGGGGTTAAAAAACACGGATCAGCTTGTTGATTGGTGTTATATAACATAAACATATAATAAAAGAAAATGGAAGGAGCCTTCCATTGCTACATTTTTGACAGAACCAAGCAACTTCGCGCGAATTCATCTGCATGATTTCAAAGTCAATATTTTTATTCAATATAGAATCGCTTGCTTATTGATTGTCAAGAAAAGGAATTAATTTCTCAACGAAGTTAATAAAAATATATACATATGTATATTTGAAATGGCCCTTGGCGATGGTTTAATTTTAATATTTTTAGCATAATATAATGCAAAAAATTAAAGCTCTTCTGGGTAAATACTACCAATTCTCACAAAAATTCTCAAGAGCAAAATTTATTATTTTTTGTGTTGTGGTTTGAAGGGCGAGTAAGCCACTACAGGCAGAAGGGGCGTAACAGTTCGTTCGTTCTCAAGGTTGGTGGGGCATTGTCAATCCGAGGAATGAATCAAATCAAATCATCAAATCAAAATATGCTTTATTCAAGTAGGCTTTTACAAGCATTTTTAAATCGTCATTTAACAAACTATTTTAAGTAAAGCTGTAATAGTTGTTCGGAATGTAGATTCTACCGAGAAGAACCGGCAAGAATCTTAGTAGTTACTCTTTTTCAACATCTAAAAATAGTCATGTTAGTTAAATACAATTATATATGTATGTTATGTCTCCTGCCTGGAAGTCAACGAGCATTAACTCCACGCTTTTTTATCATCTATATAATCTTGTATCGAATAATATGCCTTCTTTATCAATGTATTTTTTTACAAATGATATGATTATGAAACGGCAAAGTTAATAATGTCTGAATAATATTTACAGTGTGATACAATGTTAATGTCTTTGGACTTTGGTGCTATTTGCCAGTCTAACATTAAAAATAAAAATAAATACTTACGTAATTGAAAAGAGTTTTACTGGATAAGCTATGTGTCTGTCATTTAGACCGCTATGAATAAAACGGTAAACAAATATTTTGTTATCACTTAATAGAGAAACATAATGTTGTTTGTTCCTTTGAATATATTCCTATATTGAAGTTTGATTGTAACGGCTTCTTTGGTGTAGTGGTTACTTTATAAGATAGGTCCCAAGGTTCCTAAATTGCTTTGGAACGAAGATATTTTCGCGGCTTATAGTAGATGAACTGGTGGAAATCATCGTGTAAGGAAAAAGCATTATCCTCCCTCTTCCCCTCTTCCTCAGGCGACTTTTCCCTCTCTTTCTTTTTCTCTCCGTATCTTTCTATTATATACAATTTTATATTCTATTATATAAGCAATTTTTTTGTTATTGTTTTTTCGTTCCATTTGGTTGTCCTATGGCATCTCTTGTCTGTCAAGAGATTCCCTCTAGCAGCTCTGATTTAGTAAGTTGACAGAGTTCGGACTATATGGCGTACGGCGAACGGGCTTAGGTTAGTCTCCAAAAGCACGTGATGCTGTTGGTTCAGCTAATCCATCTCCAGTTCTGTCAGCCAGCTGTCCCATCAAATTATAAGAGTGAGTGAGTTTGAAGAGAGAGTGTTGTTTCATAAATTAGTTGGTCTCTGATATTTGCCACCGTGGTCGCAAAAGGACAGCTTTATAGGTGTTCTATTTTAAACACAAAATACAAGATATCTCTAACCAAATTATTCAGTATATGCTAAGAAATTATTATATACATTTCACAACAATGCAGCTGTTTCGTGTTATTTAATTCATTTCACAATTAACTTTTGCTAATATAACTTATATCAAAACATTTTGACAACAAATGCTTACCAATAATTCGGTAATGAAACAAACGCCTCCATCGCCCTTTTGTAAATATATCTATTTAATTAAGCGATTCGCGATATTAATTCGATTATTACTCCTCGTAAAAACTTACAAAACAGACTTTTGCCGCGCAAACGACGTGCCGTCACGGAACACGCCATGCCATAAAGCAATTTGGATTTTATCGTTCGGTAATAGAGATTACATTGGTTTATCACAACAATCCTCTAATTACTGCCGCGCATACAAGCATTAGCACGCCACCAACTAAATACATTGTAAAAGCAACCTTAAAAATATGCAACATTGAGTATATTTTTCTTATCATCTATCAAGATTCTAATCAAGTAATCTTGAACAATTACATTTGAAGGAAATTTGACTTTAAATTTAATGGGACAAGATTTGAAATTCAACAGTGGGTAAAAATGTATGTAGTGTCATCTATCGGACATTAGATCGAGTTAGTTCGTTCCGGAATGTTAATTTAATTAAAATTGGAACGTTTTGCCGCGTGCCCCCAAGTGTTGCCACGCGACACGACGGATTTTTGTCGTTATTCAACTGTCACTTCATTATTGGAATTGAATTTGGAACGTTTGCGGGTTTTTAATTTTTTTATGCGTCTCTTATCTGATTGCTTGTTAGTTTTGTATTTCGAAAGATTTTACCCTTAAAATTTTATGCACTTATAATTATTTTGTTATAGGAATTGTTGTTGTTTTATTATTATATTAAGATGAAGTATCGAAAAAAATGTAAACGACAAATAACATTTAAAAAATGGTTGAGCTATTTAATAAAATGTTAAGTAATATTTAATAGCCCTGTTCGTATTATATCGTAAATTAATGATATTTTAAAATATAAGGCATTACCATAAATCTCACTTACCTTTGAATGATATAATCTTCGTTTACTTAGAATCTGAAAAATTAGCGTCAAGAGTGTTATAATCCTCGATTATAAACGAAAGGCAGATGGAGCGCTCAGGACATAATAGTGATGCGACAAAGACGAATACAAAATCAACAACGAATGCAAATTCCATGTAGTACGAAACGACACGTCTTTGTTATATACGTCAATAATTGATAATAATTAAATAAACTACATAATAAATAAAACTTCTCATTATTGTACTGACAGTTGGGTTAACCAATCGTAACTGACCCCTAAACTAAATCATTCAAAACAGGTCACCCATTCAATGCACGGTATGACTTACCACTTACCATCATTGATATTATATCAATCAAGCTAATTATTTAATGAATTTTAAATGCCCTATAAAGAGGTAGACATACGTTGTTGACGTTGCTCGGTAAATAACTAAATAACTAAGGTACCTATATAAATTAAGCAAATGTTTTTCGGGAGCGCATTGATACAATTTATCATAACAAAAACAAGAAATCACTGTTGATAAAAGACGACCTCAGATTGCGCGGGACATATTAAGGACTGCAGGACTCAAGAGCACTCGTCAAGTCCTCGGTTGATACATAACTGAAGTGATGTCGGGTACAGGAATAGTGACTATGCGTGTGGTTTTTAACTTTATTAAAACTTAACCTGTTAGTGTGTTTACCATCTAACCGATTGTGCTAAAGATTTAGCTCACATAGAATTTGTTAAATATATTTTAGAATACTATATTTTATTTATGTTTGTCCACGGATTATACAATGCTGATCATAATTATTGCTTACCTAAAGTAAGCAAAAGTTCTTGCTCGACGAAGAAAATTGTCGTGAAGATTCCAGCATGTTTCGAATGTAATTCTGGAATATGTGTATCCATGAACCACTAATAGAAGCAGCGCGTTAGAAGCCCCAAACCTACTCAAGAAGTGGGAAGTAGACTTGCCCTGGTCTTATCCCAGCAGTGGCTTATTCACAGGCTATTATTTATTTTAACCTTTTTACTAACCTTATAGTGATATATTTTAGTTTTTTTTTATAAATACTAAATTAATGATAGAATATAGTATGTCATTTAATTATTTGTGTATTTTTTCTTCAATTTTAAGTAAAAAGGTTGTTTGAAATATATGCAATTTTTTTAAATATACTAAATAAACAAACTAGCTAGATTTTCTCACATTTCTGTTAAAATTAATCCACAGTGTGTGTATGACGTCATAGTTGCGTGAGACAGTTGATTTGTCCCATTCCGTCACCAACGTCACTAATGCCCGCAATACACGAGGCTGTGTAGCATTAAGCTAATACACAAGCTAGGAATAGGAAGCCCATCGGAATATTACGCGTTTTATTTATTTATCATTTTAGAGTAACAAGCAGTACAATAACACAGATAATAAAAAACGAGATAACACATAAACCAAGTTCAAGTCTCCACCAATAATTAATAAAAATGAGAAGAAGAAAGTGACTAGTGAGTTTATTGCCGGTACTTCTCGGTTGAATCTACTTTCACACATTCATACGCTCGATGTTGAGTGTTTGCTCATGAATATATCAAGAGAAGCCCTCGGTAGGGCTTTTAGCAAGGCCGATAGGTAGATACCACCTACTAATCACATATTCTACCTTTAAACAGCAATACTACTGTTT
This sequence comes from Vanessa tameamea, assembly GCF_037043105.1. NCBI lineage: Eukaryota > Metazoa > Arthropoda > Insecta > Lepidoptera > Nymphalidae > Vanessa > Vanessa tameamea. The sequence continues at coordinate 7,429,645 of NC_087332.1, read as the reverse complement.
ATTCCCGGTGTAATTACAATCACAGGACATATGACATCTTAATTCCCAAGGTTGGTGGCGCATTGGCGATGTAAGGCTTAGGTATTTTTATTTATATTGTCCGGGTCCGAATATGAGTCCACTCCACCTGACGGTAAGAGAAAGTGGAGTCCAAACGCGAAGACGACCAGTACAGTCAGCAAGAATGAGCTGCACTAGTCGCCCTCGGCATGCCGGCCCGCAAGAGACTCATCACGCCTCCATTGAAGGCAGCCAGGTTATAAGAGGAGGGAAACACGGGCTGGTAAAGAGTTCCATTTTTTTGTTGTGAAAGCGCATACCTGCGTTTTCTTGGCATTAAACTCGACAGGATTATCAGAACCCCATTTGGCAATGAGTTCTAACGTCCTATTGAGTTCAACAACAAGATCTCTCCGCCTCTCCTCAGTTTCGGCGTGCTCGGCTACTGCGCGTCCGTGGTAACGCTTCTGTATATCACGGTGGTGACCACTTGCCCATTTGACCGTTCGCCTACCTGAATATAAAACAAAGTTCTTTGCAGTATAATGAATAAGATTACTTTTAAGTTAATATCGGGAATTAAAAAGTGAGTGAAAGGCAATGAAAACGTTTATTGTACTCATCGTTGGAATGTTCTATGTAACAAAATATTATATTTTACGACCTTACTGTTCATAACAGTTAGTAAGTTCCATAGACAGTACTACTCGTTTTATGTTCTTAAGAAGTTCTAAATTTATAAGAAAATTAGTGTTACTTTTTAAAGTTGATTCCATAAGTGTAATAGTTTCGTAATGTCTGAAACAATGAAACGATCGTCAATTAATTACAGAGTAATTAGAATGTGAAATATCATATATCCAATATGCTGTCAATTCCTGTGACAGATAAGCGAAATGGCCGCTAATGGCCGGCTCGCTGTCAACTATGTTTGTTTTTTAAACATGTAATTATTCAAATTTCGAACGGCAGATGCGTATGGATACGTTAATCGATTTTCGACGCGTGTCGCTCGCTTTACGACTTTCAAATTGTTTTTGAGCAAAATTATACCGTTTTTACACAGCCATAAGTACTAATTTATCAGAGCTGATAGTTTTAGTTGTGATGAATTATTTTATTAAATTAATAAAAAATACTAATACGATAATGGTCTTTATTTTGTTGAGAATAGAAACGTTTTTTCTGTCAAATGTTAAATTTAAGTTTTTTATAATATTGGTAACATCAAAGTTAATGATGTGTTTGATTACGATTGTGTTAGTGGAGCAATTAAATGGATTAATGACTCGTGTCTGTTAGTGATACTGAGTAATTTTTCATTAAACTGAGTTTACGATTACATTGTGTCACCGTTATCAAGAGTGTTTAGTATATGTGTGTAATTGAAGATTGCGGGTTCAAGCCCGGGTAAGAACCATTGAATCTATATATGCTCAAAGAAAAACGTCGTCAGAAAATCTGCATGTGTCGAATCAGTTGGTGGTAAGTGCAAGCCCGCCAGGTTAGGTACCACCCAATCATCAGGCACATACCATCTGAGTTACTAAAGTTGGTGGCGCCTTGGTGATATGAGGAATGATTAATATTTGCTCAGGTGACCTATTTGCCATAACAAAATAAAAAACTGCTGTTACGTAAAACAGATATACAGTTCAAATAAATAAATACTGTCCCTGATAGAGGTTTGTCTATAAGTGAGATCGACGGCTCAAAGCATTGATATACCGAGTTCTCGCGGGATACATTAAAATATTCACACGGCGCACTATTGATTTGTATTCGTATAAATCCCACTTTAAGTACAGTATATCTTTAGATTATTTATTTATTTAAAACAGTTAAACAGTTACAATTCATTGCGTTTACCTACTAATATACTATTTGCATTTTTAATTATTAGATTAGCGGTACGGTATACGATGAATTCACAAAAGGATTAATTGTGTCCTTGTTTTTTTTTTTTTATAATTATGTGTGTTAATATTAATAGTTTGTTACAAAAGCATTATATAATATAATGATATTGGCTGAGCCCGCGGCTTTGCCGGCACAAAATTTCTAAAACTTTACCTGAATTGAAAAAGTGACTTATGTCCATGTTAAGGGACTGAAACTATCTCCGTAGCAAATTTCATCAAAATAGGTACAGCGGTTTAAACGTGAAGAAGTAACAGACAGATTCACTTTCGTATTTATAATATTAGTAAAGATTTTTCTCTTACATAGCTAAATTATTTAGATAGACACATGAGTTTTTGAGTGGATACATCCGAAGCCAAAACAAGCCGATGTTTTGGCACAACGATGGGCTATAATAGGTCATCAGTAGCACGGACGTGGGCTGATGATGATCATTTTGTTGTAAGCTGGTCAGATCTTCTCCTCAACGGGAGAGGAGGTCTTAGCCCAGCAGTGGGTAATTTACAGGCTGATTATGTATGTTATGTTATTATGGTCAGATCACTTGGGTCTCATGTAACCTATACTGCATGGTTGCAGTCCGTTACCTTATTATTGATCTGCCAAATTATTATTAGGTATTCACTATTGGAGTAGAGTGGTCTTCTCTAAAAGAGGAGGTTTTGGTCAAGCAGTACTTTATAAAGGCAGACTAATTTATTGGTTCCTCTTACTGAACCCTCAGAAGTAGCTTTAACTTAACTACGAAAACTAAGATGTTTTATTTATTTTATTTATTTATTTATTGTTTTATTTTTTTGTTTATCCTTATATATATAGCGCAGATTTACATGGAAAGCTATCTAGGTAACCACTATTGTCGTCCGACGTTGACTAATTCAGTCAGTACGCACGTCTGGCGCTGGCGCTACCCCAAGACCAAAACCAAATACCTCACTCAACACACTGACAGATGCCCTATAAATTTTTAATATTTCCATCAGTCGGCTGTGTAACAAAATACGTGGCCGTCTTATATTTTTACAATTGACATCTCACAACTGCAATTTATAAAACACGTTGTGATTGTCATTCTAATAAATGAGGTTGTATATAGGTCACCAGAAGTAAATTTACGAAGATACTGGCACTGTAAAATATAAAAACCGCTTCTCGTCAATGCACTGTCAACGAGGGATTCAAAGATGGCATTTTTTTTTTAGCATTAGCAGCCTATAAATTTCCCACTGCTGGGCTAAAGGCCTCCTATCCCTTTGAGGAAAAGGTTTTGAACCCGCATTGGACCAGCGTGGTGGAATATGCTCCATACCTTCTCCTCAATGGGAGAGGAGGCCTTAGCCCAGCAGTGGGAAATTTACAGGCTGATTATGTTCAAATATGGGTTGCCTGCTTATAGGGCCGCAGATCTTGAGGCTCTGGGTTTCAACCCTGGTTCATAGAGTTATTGAATTACTAAAGTCTGGAAATTTAAAGGGCGGCGGTCGCAATTGAATGTGCATTGGAAGCACGTAAAGTCATTTATTTTGCGCTTCAACACTTTCCAGCCGTATCGGATTACCCGTCCCGTCGGATTATGGGATTGTGAGAAAATAGAGTGCAACTATTTCTGCACAAACTTGTCCACTACAACATGTTCTGCGTAGTTGGCTGGTTAAGGAGGTCAGAAATCATCATTACTTCAAAATTGTAACAAGTTACTGAATTATCTTCATTTCGTAGTGGTGATACCTTTGTCTGTAAATAATCTTGTAAAATTGTAAAGTTTTTAATTTTTTTTTACTGCCAATGATACGTTTGGTCCAGTTTGAAATAGAATTATAATTTTATTACCCTCGTTCAGACAACTAACATTGTTAGACTGAAGATTAAAGATTAACTCCCAGTTTCGATTAACGGTTTTTCAGGTCAAAATTGTTAATTTTTTAACCTTTGGTTTGATGATAAACACTTTAATGACTTTAAATTTCATTTTGATATACTTACTTGGTGGTAGGGCTTTGCGCAAGCCTACCACCCCCTATCAGATATTCTACCGCCAAACAACAGTACTCAGTATTGTTGTGTTCCGGTTTGAAGGGTGAGTGAGCCATTGAAACTACAGGTACAAGGGACGTAACATCTTAGTTCCCAAGGTTGGTGGAGCATTGATGTAAGGAATAGTTAATATTTCTTACAGCGCCATTGTCTATAGGCTTTAAACTTCATTTTGACATGGTTGTGTTACTGTGTTTATGTGTTAAGAGATTAATAAGCAACGTATGTACGTATGAATGCAGTGTAATTCGCCCACCCAGCCCGAACAGAATAGAATTTAAGACAACAATAATTGATGGTATACGTAACGAGCGGATGCCGTGCTTACGATGTGTTTATAAGAATTTTTTATTAAGGCTGAGACGATTTTTTTTGTTTCTTTGCTTAATATCGTGATTCGTTATGAGAAAATTTAACTTACAACGATGGATCATCTTAAATATATTTTTTTAATTACTATTAAAAACATATATTACGTAAAAGTATTTATTAAACAAATATAAATTTGTTTGTTTGTTTTTTTTTTTTTTTCGTATATTTATTATTTCAATATTCTCGATTCATAAAAGTAGATGCATGTGAAAATGTAGTGATAGTTTTTTAGTGGGTAAACCCGGCGTACCTGGGCGCACTCGGCGTCCAGGGCTCCGGGGAGTGACCCCCCCCCCCCACTTTCCATCACGTGGGGGAAGCGCGTAACGCGTTTTTCCAGCGAGAAAAAAAAAGGTTAGGTTAGATCAGCAAATTATTATAAATATATAAAAATATTTTATAAATATAAACGAAATACCAATGACTGACTAATCACGAGATCTCTGGTCTACTACTAAATACCTAAACTATAGGTCCGATTAACTTGAAAATATACATGGTTACTCCTTTCGTAGACGCACAATGAAGAAGGTGGGGATGTAACTCTGAGTGAATTTTACCTGTACGAAGTCGGGACGGACAAGTAGTAGCATTTATACTGATACTTATCCCACTGGGCTGAGACGAAGAGAGTTGGACAACTTGGCCACCGCCCGGTTAAAGGGGCCTCACCTTCCAAAGCTAAGAAACAAACTACCTGTGGTAGATATGTTAACAGTTTTGGACGTTTTGTAAAGTACACACAATAATATATATATTTGAATTATTTTAAAGAAAAATGGTCAAAAAACTGGCCACTATAAATTTATAGTTTTTTTTTAAATATCAAAACCGTCTTCCCCTTATCTAATAGCACTTCTAATAACACAAAGTGGACTCGAATATAGCTGTAAGAAATGTTGATAGTTAATGCTTTTGTAACACTTATTGATTCATAATTCATGTTAGACTAAGCGACCTCGTGACTTTGCATGTTTATATTAAAGACGTGATTAATTCAGTTCTTTAGTTTTTGTAAAACCTTACTGAAAAAACTACTGAATATATGTAAAACCTATATCAGAGCGAAGCGCGTTAATAAATCGAGATTTTATATGATTTAGCTAAATAATCACTTTTTTTTAATTTAACTAGTTTTAGGTTATTTCTAGGGTCTTGCAAAAAATAGTATTACGTATACCGAAATAAATCTAACATAATTTATATATTTAAAGACAACACGGTAGCTTTCAAACCGACATCCGCGCGTCTGCGCAAACACAACGCGCTTTTTTGCGCAATCTAACTGTTTATCAATAAATCAATAAACATTAAACAACGAATTGATTAGTGTGCGTGAGTAAAATTTCCACAAGTAAGCTCTGAGCTGCTCAAATGGTAACTTAACAAGGGAAGGAAAACTTAATAATAATTAGGTCACTTTTAAAAACAGATTGTATTTTTTTTATAAGTAGTTAAATATTTAGATCAAAAATAAATTTGTCAATACACCAAACTGCATTGAATTGTGTATAAGCTTTCGTAGTTCCGTACGGAATCATAAAATAAAACAACTTGTTTTTACTTTGTACTAAATTTCTACCCAAATCTCCGCCATAAAACTCCGCTTCGCTTTTCTTAAACCTTAAAAAAAAATCATAAAATAAAAATATTGGTACAGTTTTTACTTCTTTTTTTTTTAATCATTTTTTCGAAACAAAATTGGACTATCAGATGTTAATCGGTCATAAATTTCGCAAGTCAGACATTTGCCGGAGGGTGGTCGTGTTCTAATCAACATTTTGAAGGTTTATAATTAAATGGGTACTTATAACTCCAAATGTTAGTCAATTATAACTTACTGAACTACTTTGGTAAAAAGTGAGCTTTATAAAATATTAAAAAAAAAGTAAAGTAACAGCTCGTAAATGTTTCACTGCTGAGTTAAAGCCTCCCCTCCCTTTCGAGAAGTATGTTAGTTTATTCCACCACGCTGCTCCAATGCGAGTTGGTGGATACACATTTTGCAGAATGTCATTGAAATTAGACACATGCAAGTTATATAAAATAATTATTAAGGTTATTCTGTAATCTAATTAATGAATCATTAATATACTTTGAGAATATTGAATAAACGCTATTTGGTATTCTCAGAGTAATTCAGTTATGCAAAAAACAATGTTGAACACTTTTTCGGTTTTAATTTGCCAATCACTACGATATAATTAATAAAAACTTTGCAAGATACAGCAACACTGTTGCCCCGTAAAAAACAAATGAGGTCACGATGACGTCATTAATTCTCCTACATAACATGCTTCTTATGGAATATTAATAATGATAACCAACAAGCGTATTTAACATGACAATACAAACAGACAGAAGACCGTTATTCCTATCTCGGTTAGATCTATATGTAGATAATTATCACATTTTCGGGGCCTGCGCACGCGCAGTATAATTTCGACTTTCGCCCCAATTTTAATGATCGAACGTGGAATGAATATGAACTGTTATGCAGTTTAATTTACGGATGAGCCGCACGCAATACACGTTTATACCATTAGTGTGACACATTTTAAGATATCGTACATTATATTTAATTATTATTTTATTACAACAAGACTAGGGACTGGCAATCGCACCACCCGACGGTAAGAGGTAAATGACCGGCCAAGCGCGAGTCGGACTCGCGCACGAAGGGTTCCCGTACCATTGACTAGGTAAACAAAAGTACCGGAGGAGGAAGCAACTCTACGGGCACCTTCTCCGCCTCAATAGGCGCCGCAGGGACAAGGAGGGTTCTCAGTACCCCGGGAATCCCCCCATGGAATTGGAGGCCTAGGCGGTCTGACCGTCAGGGCGTCACAGTAGCATGAAAGCGATCCTGTGGCGCCCGCTGAAAAGACGCAGAGGGTACCGCTGGTTTTTGAGTGGGTATTCCGGTGTACTTAGCGCAGTCCTGGGGACCAGAGAGTCCCTCATACCCACCACTTCACGTGGGGGAAACGCGTAATGCGTTTTTCCAGCGAAAAAAAAAGGTACATAACTGTAGGTACACAAATTTCATATTGGGTACGGAACCCTAAAAAAGTTCATAACGCATAACAATATTATATATTTATACATATTTATTATTAAAGTAAAAATACAACTGAGTATTTTGTGAATATTTCAAGTGGCTATGTACTACCATTATTTAAATGGAGCAAAAAAATCGGGTTTGGAGCCCCCCATAAATATTTATTTTATTTTGTTTTTAGTATTTGTTCGTTTTTACCCTTTGGGTACGGAACCTTAAAAATAATTAAATACTTTATAAACATTTCTTACATAGCCAATGCGCCATTAACTTTGGTATCTAAGATGTTCCTTGTGCTCGGAGTTAGACCGAATCACACACAATTCAAACCGAAACACAATTGCTGTTATCGTTAGATTCGCGATTAGTGGGTGGTACCTACCCAGACAAACACAGAGCCCTACCACCGAGAAATTATATCCAATTATCTGCTGGAAAAAATTAAATGCGCTTCTCTTAGCATTCTCATTATGAGAAGACTTTTACAGATTTGGAACATTTATTAAATTTCTTCATAGTAATTATGAATAGAGCTGAGATGGCCCAGTAGTTAGAACGCGTTCATCTTAACCGATGATTACGGGTTCAAACCCAGGCATGCACCGCTGAATTTTCATGTGCTGAAAATGTGTTTATAATTCATCTCGGGCTTAGTGGTGAAGGAAAACATCGTGAGGAAACCTGCATTTGTCCAATTTCAACTAAATTTTGGCACATATGTATCCACCAACCCGCATTGGGGCAGCGTGATGGAATAAGTTCCTAACCTTCTCCTCGAAGGGAGAGGAGGCCTTAGCCCAGCAGAGGGAAATTTACAGGCTGTTATTGTCGTTGTAATTATGAACTAAATAAACGTATCAAAATTCAAGACATGTCTATCGTTAGAAGCTCTATGGCATAGAGAATGACAAATCGAAATATCCTTAAAATATTCCAGAACACAATCAGCGATAACGAATTCACTAATTAATTCGATAATTAACATGAAAACAATTAATATACGTTACACGAATTGCATAATGTTGTTTTGCCTTTTCATACATTAGCTTATCGTTACAGACGGACAGATGTAATTAGGCAATAAATTTACTTCCTTATGAACGATGTGATAATGTTGAGTGGCTCGCTGTAATGCAAACGCGATGGACGAGGGTGCGACGGATATTTGAATTTCGAATGTGTTCGAATATTGAATTTGTAAAAAATAAGACCAATAATAAAAGTAGACCGAGAATCTAATCATCGAGCGTAGATATGCCAATATTATACTGTAAGAAATATTAATAATATGACCGTTTTTCCGGTAGTTCTACTGGTTTACTCGCCTTTCAAACCTGTACACAACAATACGAAGTGTTGCTGTTTGGTGGTGTCTAGTATATATTTTTTAATATGCCTCTATTAGTATATTTAATATCATCATCAACCAATCGCAGTCTACTGCTGGACGTAGGTCTCTCCCAAGTTGATTCACAGCTCCAGGTTCTTCGCCTTTCACATCCAGACGAATCGCAGTTAGATCCCGTTACGTATTCATCAGTAGGTCATCAGATGAGATTGCCTAATGCCTGATGTTGCTGTTAAGTCCTGTAAAGTGAAGTGAAGTGAAATTAAATTATTGGTTATGTGTTCGTTGATCTAGTGATTAGTTTATAAAGCTTCAAATCCCGTGGTCCTGAGTTGTCCTGATGGAAAATAGATGGTTTTTCTGACTAGGAATTATATCTGGCATCCAGTTTGGAAGTGTCTACATTGCCTCTGAGAGCACGTAGAGCCTTCATCATTCAGGTGATATTGTATTTTCTATCCCATTGATTACGAAAGTTAGTATATAGAATTAATCTAATTCACACCTGGTCCCCCAACATTGCTACTTGGAACGAGTGTTTTATAAAATGTTATGTTTTTTTTAAATCAAAATACTCTTTAACTAGCTCGGGGCTCACTCTGTTCGGTCGTATGTATGAAGCCTGAGGGCGATCGCTCCACTAATGTTTATTTTATGTAAAGCGCACGTCCTCACTAGGAATTAGTCAAATCCAATTACTGAGCCGCGATCGAGCGAACCGTTGCGTAACATGGAACGGTACGGCTTAAACCTTTAAGATAATATATGTTTTACATATATAACAACTCATATAAAAGCAAAAGTATGTTAACAGCCCTAAATCCCGATAATGTCTCATAAAAAAAAAAATTGGGTACCAACATATTTTTATATAAAAGTCTAACATTCTATTTAAAAAAAAAATAAATTGGTATCGTATAAGTATGCATTGTTAAGGTGGTATCAGACAAATTCCTTTGGAAAACCTTTACACGAGCTATCAGCATAGTTATATTCATTTATATGGTGATAGTTAATTTCCAACATTATAAGTCGATTAAATTGAATCACTTTTCTTAAGACATTTTGAGACAGAGCAAAACGAAAGACGCAAAATGTAATAGGGTTTGTCTGACACCACCTTTACGAAGTAAATACAATATTACAAATTTATTTTCAGTAATGTTAAGCAATATAAGGATTGGTGACTAAGGCTTCTTTCAGTCAGAACATTTACAATCAATAAAACACAGCTCTTTATATTTTACTACTTTTTATAAAATCAAAATGGGCTGAATGTTTTTACTCCTTCGTGTCGTTATTATTTATGCGACTACAAAAATAATAATTAATTGTAGTTCGCGTAATAATTTCTAATGTTACCATACGCTTCTTCATCGTGTTTATAGAAAATATGAATATGTATACTTTTTGATAACAAGTAACTTTTAATGACTAAGTAATGACTCAATACATTTTTTTATCGACACTAAAAATGAAGTTAACATAACCTTAGCCTTATATTCTCAATTAAAAAAAATCATTGTCATGTCATCGAAGATTTAAACTACACAAAATATCACGCTTTAAATATCGAACAATCGGGTGTATAAAAACCACCTCAATTAAAAAAAATAAGCAAAAAATAACTGTATTTGAAGACGATAAAGATCACATTAATATACTATTAAAAATATCATAAAGTTACAGGAAAATGAACTCTAAGTCCAGGGTGATAGAATTTTAATAACAGCAAATGTATTTTTTTGTAAAATCTTAATACGTTTTGAAATTTGAGGTGTGAGTGACGACAATTCGAACGCCGTTGACACGTCGTATTTAAAAACATTCGATTCCAATTTCAAGCTTTTGAGAAAGAAACGTCACGGCACAAAGAAAGTTTTTCTTTATAATTATTTTACTATAAAGTTTTCAGATTACAAATAAATTGTAACAAAAATAAATCGTAAAAGGCAACAGTACACTAATAGTTTAAATATATATTTTTTGGATTTTTTTTAAGGACTTTTTGTTACTAAATTTCAAAAACATATAGATATATACGCTATATACTGATATAATGTGGTAATGTGATCTATTTAACAGTATTTCTACAAACAGGATTTATATCAATTTAACGTATATAAATTAGTTTTCAATAAAGCCTTTTCACTTGCTGGTTTTAATCAAATCGACGTTGAATATTGTCTGCCTCAATTATTTTGATCATACACATTTAATTCCAGTATCGTTTGCACAATACCGGTTCAATTAACAGCAAATAGTGCTCAATTGTAATTCTGTATTAACGTTATTTACGTTTATGTATAAATCAAATATAGTTTTTATATTATATACCTATTATTGTTTGCTATTTTGATCCATATATAAAACGTATATTTCTAAAAGAATTGATGAATACTAATATAGACATTTATTTTTTGTTAGAAAAATATGAAAGATAAATGTATTAATATAATGCAAAATATTATAACAAATACTTCCTTGTTGCCGCACACGGGAGGGAGTGTTCAATGACATCTACTGATGTTTTGAAATTAGAACGCCGCATTCGCAACTTGAACCTACGAATTACAATTTTTAAAAAAAGAAGGGCGATGTTTTATTCTTTTCTGCTTCTGTTACCGGCGCAAACTTTAATATTGCCTGTACCAAAAAAAATTAAGCGAATTTGCGTCTTATTTTCAAATACAGAGAACGTATAAAGATTTCGTAGTTATAAATTTATGTTTGTCGAATCATACAAAGCCGTTTATTTTTCTCTTTGTCGCGTATTAATGCGTCGATTTGGGCGTTAAGTTCCTTTTTTGAAAAATGAATAGGTAAATACCATCGGGTCGTGTTGCATGGCGTTTAGTATAAGCGGCTTGGAAATGATAGATTTATAGAATTATATACTTTAATATGTATGACGTAAATTTCACTTTACAATAACGGGATAGTCAAATCAAAAGGTATTTAGATAATAAGCTTAAGCATGCGAAATAAAATAAAATGTGTTAGGGGAACATTGTTTCTTAATAAATAACTTTTGTAATATCTCGTATGTGTGTGTGCTGTATGTATGCGTATAAGAAAATTATAATATTTAATGATGTAATAATTATTAGCCATTAATAATTATTGATTGTAATCAAAGCTTTCATTGAAATGATTTCAGTTTTGAAGTGATAATTTCTTATGGGAGGGTATGCTTCGTTACGTAACGCGTTACGGCGCCTGTCTGTCTGGCTTCCCTTTCTCTTAAGCATACGGCAGCGGTAGGCAGGCAATAATGATACTAATAATGTACATACACAAAATTCTAACGCATATTTTCAAGAATTGTAACTAACAATAAAATATATTTTATAATCAATAAAATATTTTATTAATGAATTACCTTTCCTTACATTATCATATTAATATAGATAATATTTAAGTAATATACGAATCTTTTCTCAAGTTAAACAATTTCAATCTTAAATAGTTTAACTTAGATAAGTTTAAGTTATCACTTTTGTCAGGTGCCCCGAGACGATATATGATTATTTACTGAATACTGTATGTCGGTGGATTGGATGGACTAGTTGATGGTAAGTGGTACCATTTAAAGACATTGATACTCTAAGTAATATCAGCCCTTCCAACGCCAATGCAACACCAACATTGGACCAAAAATGTAATGCCTCTTATGCCTGTAGTTAGACTCATTCACTCTTCACATCGGAATACAAAATTGAGTATGTTTGTTTGACAGAAGAATATCTAATGAACTGCATCTCATCCACGAAGGTTTACACTAAGAATACAACTGGAAGAAAACTCACCACCACCAAAAGCAACCACTGAACCAGACGGTTGACAAATATACTCTTTTTGACAGATATATTAACGGCAGATGGACGGAAGTTACGATTAAAATTAAATTAAATGTGACAACCCCATTTCCTAAGGGTTTAATTGTCCATCGCGACCTCCCCTTATCTGTGACTATGATAAAAGTGTATTATTATTTACCTATCATAGATAAAAAAAATAAAAAATACAATCCAGAACTTGACTCAAGTATTTTAATATATTTGTATTGATTAGTTTGCTAGAGATGTTTATATAAGTATTACTAAATTAACATAATTACATAGTATAAAACAAAGTCGCTTACCGCTGTCTGTCTGTACCTGCGTGTGCTTTGATCTTTAAAATAACACAACGGATTTTGATAAGTTTTCTTTTAATAGGTAGATTGATGAGGAGAAACATTTATATTTTTAGGGGTTTCTAAAGATATTTCGTAAATAAACGCATTTTTTTTGCGCTTACATTGCAAATGCTGGCTGAACCCTACAAGATAGATCAAAATAATGTTCTACAGTATTGTATATCTTAAAAAGTTTTTCAAAAAAGGCAAAGATGGTATATGTCTATCTCTTAGGGATAACCCACAATAACCATTTTTATCCTTTACTTTGTATGAAAAGTAATGGCTTATTTTCGTAGCGATTTTATTTTAATACGGCATTAATCCTTATCCAATTAGGTACCTTAATTATATTGTGCATTAAAAATTAGTGAGGTTACAATTTAGTTAAAAATAGAACAGTTGTTAATTATCTAAACAGCGCAATTTCTTAAGGATTCAATAATAAAAGTGTTCTTATTCAATATAAATAAATTGTAAAAAAATATATATCAAAATAAATAATAAATACAAACACCACATGTCTATTGTAGAATATTTTATTTTTTATATAAATAAACTCTAATTACAATATAATCAGTTAAATTATTGTCATAGAGTTTGATTGTCATTTGTAATGCTTGCACAGAGTAGGCAAGTATATTATGTAAACATGTTAATAAGATTAATTCTAGTTGCTTCCAAGCAGGATTTATTATATACATATACAATTGTATTTAACTAACATGACTTTGTATTTTAAATGTTGAAAAAGAGTACCGACTGAGTTTCTTGCCGGTTGTTCTCGGTAGAATCTACATTCCGAACCGGTAGCTTCACTTAATACAGTTTTGTAAAATGACGATTCAAAAGTGCTTGTAAAAGCCTACTTGAATGAAGTATATTTTGATTTTGTAGATCCAGAGATTCCGTGTTCAATTGGCGAGTCTTTAAAATATTATTGGGTTTTGTGAAGAAATTCTCATCTTCAGTTTAGAAGTTGGGGAGTTACAATCCTGTGATAGTACGTAGAGCCGTTGGTTCTGCGCCTGAATTACTTCTGATGTAATTCCGATAAAATAATGTTCACATTGAAATATACTTGTGTTTGCGTACATATTTGTGCACTAGGATATATCCCTCAGTTGACTAATGTGAACCATTTTCATAAAAAGGTCTTTTTATAGCTGCTGATTATTGATAGTCACGGACACAAGGTTTTAAAATAAATCTCCAAAAGTTCATACTCGTTAGATTCGAATGTCTATTGGCTGTTACCTATAACCCCTTCCCTGTGGAATATATGATATTTTCTGTTTAACAAATAACCCTTAGTCGTACTTTTTTATGGTATATGTTGGCAGAGTGGTCACCACCGCCCATAGGAAAGGGCGCTGTAAGAAATATTAACCATTCCTTACATCACCAATGCGCTACCAACCTTGGAAACTAAACTGTTATGTCCTTGTGCCTGTTACACTGGCCTATTCACCCTTCAAACCGGAACACAACAATACTGAGTACTGTTGTTTGGCGGTAGAATATCTGATTTGTGGGTGGTACCTACCCAGACGGATTTGCACAAAGCTCTACCACCAAGTAAACTGTATATTTATATTTGAAAATAATTGTCGTAGGTCTCATAGTACTTAGTATGTAATTGTTATTAAAAAAAACAGAAAAGTTATTTAACAATGTGTAATATTAAAATAACCAAGTAATTGAATTAGAATTAATGCAATGTACGCATTCCGAGAATCGAGTTTATAACGATTAATTTTTGGACAAGAACATCCGATTACAATCTACACTCCCCGTGTTTTGTGGTTAGACTACTAACACTATGAACTTCAGTTCTTTGTGTTTGATAAAATATATTTAAGAGCCGAGATGAGCTAGTGGTTAGAAAGTTTAACTTAACCGATGATTGCGGGCTCAAGCCCAGGCAAGCATTACTGTATTTTCATGTGCTTAATTTGTGTAGTGTAGGTAAATATCTTGAGGAAACATGCATGTGTCTAATTTCAACGAAATTTTGGTTGGTGAAAACAACCAACCCGCATCGGAGCAGCTCAGTGCAGAGCATAAGCTCCAAACCTCCTCAAAGAGAGAGGAGGTCTTAGCTCAGCAGTGGTAAATTTGCATGCTGTTAATTTAAAATATATTTGATTAGTTTATTAATGGAACTTTACTGATACTAATTAAAATGTTTTGTGAAATAAACTGTTAGTTCTTCAACTACCAGAAGGAAATGTGATGACAATAGCAAGACCGTAAGATATTTTAATTTATTAAACTTAAAAATAAACTGCTTGCTATAAGTATTTGAATAGGGATATTTACCACGGGATATTTATTTATTCACGAGTTCTCGTGAACAAGATTCGTAGATAATGTCGAAATATTGAGCTCAACCAAATAAAAATAAAAAACATGGTAAATATCCCGTTTCAAATTCTTATAGTAATAAAAGTAACCATGTTAATTTAAAATGTAAAACTGATTACTTCTTAATAGAGTATATTAATTTATTTCCCATCTATACGTATAAGATAAGTTTTGTGAGTTTATTTTTAGTCTTAAATGTAATAATTATTGTTTTAACAATTTCTTAGTTACTCAGGATAAAAGTTAATCATATTGTGGAAAGGTACTTTATTTTAATACTTCGGTTGAAGTAAATGTACAACTATTTGTTACTGATGACGTATCAAAAATTTTGTATGTTTGCAAATTATATTATAAATATTGTCATATAATCATAATATTTTATTATTCCGTCGTCACATTTATTATCATTCCATAAATAATTTAAATTTAAATCCACAAATTAAAAAAAATTCAGTTTAGTAAAAAAAAACATTAAAAAAATTGTTCCAAGTTCAAACTTATAGAATGATAACCTATTATCAGTTAAACAAAATTAATCAAACACGTTGCGATCAAAACAGCGCGTGTCTAATTGTGTTTTTATTCAAATAACGTTAGGATCGACAGATAAGAAACGTTTTATATTAGTATATTTACATACAAACATACGCGCGTCCGAACATATGAATCATCGAGGTATTATGCGTATGATAATTGATTATTTGATAAGCTTTTTAAACTTGGAACTCTTTTAAACTGGGGGGAGTTATTTATGGGAATTAAACCGTCTGGATGTAAGTGCGAACCGTAATTATATGACATTGTAGCTCCTAAAGGTGGTCAATGTAACTGTTGCTAAATTGGAGTGGGGAGAGGGTATTCTTAGTTAATTAGGTGTTATTTTTCCTTTAAAAAACAATGTCCCGTACGTTCAATAATCATTCCGGATATTTCTATATGTAGGATAAATTAATAAGGATATGTTTAGGGTGTGATGTTGTTGTACAAAAAGTTTGATCGTAAGTCACGAATGATATTCAAATTTAAATCGGAATTAACTGAGATTGGCCAGTTATTTTTTTATAAAAAAAACTTCTGCAATAGAACGTAACTGGTTTGTTTTCTACTTAACACAATTTTTCGGACACTCAATCTACGCATTAGGCGGTCGAGATTCTATTAGAACCATATTGAGACTCGTGGGGCTCAATCGTGTAGTATTTGAAACACTAAACAAATGATAAGCAACATTGATTAGATCTATTCACATCAAATAAATAATTTGTTAATAAAATAAACTTAAAATAATCAATCTAATTTGTATTTTTTTTTGTTGTCCTTACTCTCACGCACACTAAGACATCCTGTAGTTACGACCATAACTCATACTAATGCATGTGGATGATAATTTAACGTAGACCGCTTTCGTAGTGAATAGATCTATCTATACAATAATTATAATATTTAATGGCCTCACTATACCGATATAACTCAAAAATGGTTCACTTTTGCATCATGCATATGGGAGTTAAAATGATCGCAAATAGTCACCCCTATCACCTCCTAACGGGAATACGTCGAATTACCAATAACCCTGTATATCCAACTTTAAATGTAATGCATAGTCTAACATAACTGACGCTCGGTTCAATAATGCCAGTTAAAAGCTCAGTAACGTACAAAACACATCTCTATGCACCCATACGAATATTAAACCATTAGCTGCGAAGCAAACGAAAACAAATATGTGACGTCATACGTTACGATAACGTTACGTAGAGCCGTAAATAAAACACGTTCCAGTAATGACTGTATAACTGATATTTACGCGTTTTCATCAAGGAATATTCTTAATGCGGCTCAGTGATTCGATACTTTCGCTAATACGTAATGTGTTACACTTATGAAGAAATTGATTTTGTTTTGTATATAATTATTTGTTGTCAGTGGTTTCGCATAAAAAGTAGACTATGTCCTATCCTTGATTTCAATCTTAATAAAATAATCAAATATACTCAAATTCGGTTCAGTAGTTTGGCCGTGAAACAGCAACATACTGCCCGACAAACAGAGCTACTTCCCCATTTATATTATTAGCATAGATGTTTGATTTATGAATTTAAGCCGAGATGGCCCAGTGGTTAGAACGTGTGCATCTTAACCGATGATTACGGGTTTAAACCCAGGCAAGCACCACTGAATTTTCATGTGCTTAATTTGTGTTTATAATTCATCTCGTGCTCGGCGGTAATGTGATGTAAATTAATGTTACGAATTTCTGATGCAAAAGAATTCAACTTTGTAACGTGTAGATTTGTAAAGACGATTATTATTAACATTCATGAAAATCATTTATATGTAAGATTAAATATAGCTGCAGTACAAATATATCATATAGAGAGAGCGGCTTATTTCTTTATACATATATATAAGTACTAGCTGTTACCCGCGGCTTCGTTCGCGTAGAATATGAATATATTTACAAATTAACTTTAAATATTGCGTAAATTTAAGACCTCTTTGTATACCACATTGGTGTGTATTTCAGCCCTTAGGGTAGAATATCCAGTAACGCTTAAATGCGAATCAACTCATTTTAATCGGTAGCCCAAAAATAAAGTTTCATACTTCTAACTTAAAAAATGACAGACTTCCAGACTAACCTGTATACGGAATGTTAAACCAATTTCCCTCTTTAGGCGTAAAATATCCAAAAACGCTTAAATGCGAATCAACTCATTTTTAATCGGTAGCCCAAAAATAAAGTCTCATATTTTTAATTTAAAAAAAAATGACGGACTTCCATAAATACTTTCATCCCTTATTTCACCCTTCCAGAGGTAGAAAAACGCTTAACTATGTAATTACTCATTTTTAATCAGTGTCACAAACATAAAGTTTCATTGTTTTAAATTAAAAAATGATTAACTCTCATAAAACTTTCAATCCTTATTTCAACCCTTCAGAGGTATAATATCAAGAAACGCTAAATACGTATTTACACATTTTTAATAAGTAACACAAAAATAAAATTTCATGCTTCTAACTTAAAAAATCACGGACTTCCAGACTAATCTATATAAGAAATGTCAACCCCTATTAACACCTTAGAGGTAGAATATCTAGAAACACTTAAATACGTATTTAATCATTTTTAATCAGTATCCCAAAAACAGAGTTTCATATTTTTAGCTTAAAAAATGACGACTTCCATAAAAACTTTCAACCCTTATTTCACACCCGTAGGGGTAGAATATGCAGAAAAACTTAAAAAAGTATCTACTTCTTTTAAATCAGTATCCCAAAAATAAAGTTTCATGTTTCTAACTTAAAAAATTACGGATTTCCATACTTCCTTATTTCACCCCTTTAGGGGTAGAATTTCCAAAATTCGGTTGTCATGATATGTTAGTTTATATAGATATATATACAGACTAAAATGTAAATTTTATGCTTCTCGTCCTAAAAATACAGACAATACTTTCAACAACTTACAAACTTTCATCCCCCTTTTCATTTTCCCCATCCCCATTTTCTTATAGCACTTTTTCCAAATAAAAAGTAATCTATGTCCTTTCTCAGGCTCTAGACTATTTGTGTACCAAATTTCATTTAAATCGGTCCAGTAGTTTTGGCGTGAAAGCGAGACAGACAGACAGACAGAGTTACTTTCGCATTTATAATATTAGTATGGATTTATTTTTTTAATCTGTAGCTAAAGTGAAATTTAAAAGACGTTATTAGATATCATCATTATTAGACATTTGAACAGGCACATAATTTAAATTGGTAATTAACCCTTCTAGAAAAGTAACACGGGTGCAACGTACATTATGAAATAATATTATTATTAAACTTCTGAGCACACCATACAATAAAGCACAGAGTATTGCTAGAAAACATTAATATTTATGTTTTTAAATTTAGGTTGAATACTTAAAATGCACAGATATTAAAATTGTGAATAATGTAACTGGTATCGAATGGGATAGTCGTAATACGAACACACATTACACCGAAGCCGTGCAGGAGTCAAAAGTAATATTCGACGAATAAAAAGCCAGCCGTAGTTATCATAGCAAAACGAATTAAAAAGCGGGCCTTCTAAAAGTATGGTTTCGGCAAAGGATTGGATAAAATGATAAAAATGAAATATGATGGCTCGGAGCTCGATGCGAGTGAGGTGCTAGAGATGGGAAATAAATGTATCGATATTTTTATTGGATTGTTGAAGTTAAATGATCATAAACATTTGTTTTGATAATTATTTGAGCCTGTGTCTTGATGAATAGGGGTATAATTTTTGTGTTAAATATTCTACAACTACAGATAATTTTGTTTTGGGAATCAATTTATGTTTGATAATAGGCGTTTACTGACAATCTTCTAAGTTATACTTCCTTGTTATAATTGTGTGTTGCGCAATATGATCGCCAATTGGAAGCCGATTTCGATATTATTTTTTAATATATATGTTGTATCTTCAAAGTGTTAACATTTAAATCCATCTATATAGTCTCAATAAACAGGTAAAACCGCTGGTCCTGCGCCTGAACTCTTTCCAGTTTCGTCGAATTTGCCGTCGCATCGGATAATGAGAACGTGAGAATAGAGTGCACCTGGCTATGTGTGTGTATGAGCAATATTGAATATCCACTATTACTCCAAGGGCTACCACAGATAAAAAAGTAACGAAGTCGTAAGTCTATTTAAAAAAAATATATATATTTATTTGTAACTAGTTTAGTAACTAGTTGTAACCCGCGGCTTCTCTCGCGTTTTAGTGCTTGGTCTAAAGGTGTTAGGCATTAAAAGTAGTCCTATGTCCTTCCTTGGTGTTCAAGCTCGCTTCATACCAAAATTCATCAAACTCGGTTCAGTGGTATGGCATTGAAAGAGCAACAGGCAGACAGACAGAGTAAATTACGCTTTTATAATATTAAGCATAGATGTATGTTAAAAAATTACTTAAAAATATAAAATATTCAACTAATATTCGTATATAGATTTATCATTTAAAAAAATTACATATTTAAAAGAAACCTCATCGATATCTCTCTGCCGTCCCTACACACGCGAACGCGTGCCAGGCCCATCGTCAAAAGAATTAAAAAGTGGCGCGCTGCAAATGGGTTGCAAAAAATCGAAAGCTGAAAACCGTCAAAGTAACGTGATTAAGGCATGGCTTTGAGTTCGGATTACGAAAATCTAGATATTGGTGCATGAAATATTGCTAGAGTAAATTAATACATACATCTATATATTTTAATAAATTAAATTATAATTACTGTAATTGAATTTACTTGCTGGTAGGGCTTTGTCGAATTACCCATTCTGGGTAGGTACCACTCATAACATATTTTACTGAGTAACGGCAATACTTAATATTGCTGTGTGTGTGTGCTACTGACTGACTGACTTTCGGTTTTAAGAATAAGTGTAATTTTAGGCACAAGGCGTATTGATTATGTAAGGGTTGGTTAATATTTATTACAGAGTCAATGTCTAATGGCTTTGGTGACCACTTATCCTCAGATGGTCCATTTACAAGCCTACCTACCTTATATTAGAAAAAAAAATTACAATTACTTTACTCTGGCCATTGTCTATGGATCTATAGTTTGGCCATTGGTTATTATAACACACGAGATCGCCAAACACAAGTTTTTTTTTATGTCATTGGTGGCAAACGAGCAGGAGGCTCACCTGATGGAAAATGACTACCACCGCCCATGGACATCTGCAACACTGGGGGGCTTATTATTATTATTATTCCTTATTATCAGGGAACGGCAATTTGACACAATCAGAGAGATATATAGAAGGAACGATTTAAGTGTTTTCCGAGGTGAGGAGAAGTGACATCACTGTTTCCTCAAAAAACCTTTAACCACATATTACGCCATACAAACTAGCCACTAGACCAGCAAAACAGACAATCCAAAACTTTCCACAATGAAGAACTAGCGAGTGGCTTATAGTAAATACATTCATTTTTTGCTCACTGATATAATTTTGAGCTAAATAATTTCTTATCTCCTAATCTCTACAAACGTCAATAACTGTATAAAAAAAATCTTATAATAATTCCTTAAATTCATTCGCTTCGGCGAAAATAAAACAAACGTTAAATTTCAAGGCGGTATCGAATACAAAAAAAATGGCAGACGCCACGAAAAAAATTGGCTTGTCTATGACCAACAATAGTCTTTATACCCGACAAAGGAATTACCGATGGGAGTATAGATAAATAATATTTTTCATAGCCACTGTTTATGTGCGGTCTTTGCAAGAGGTTGCAGCGATTTAAAAAAAATCTTTGCCTTTCGTATTGTACAATTTTGTAAAGTCTCCTGTTAAACTTCCGTTCCATCGGTGGTAAGAGGAAATATGCTATATTTTGGCCCTCAAAAGTTTTTTAAACACTTTGAAATTTTATTAAGCAAAGTAAAATTAAATTGGTGCTGCTGCAGCTGAAATTGGTCAGGAGTATCGTTTTATTATCCTACATATTATATCAATATACATTACTAATAATGTTAATTATTTTTTGACGTGTGACACTTTTTTCTCGCTTGTCGTTGCAGGATGCGCGCGTCATTTGATTTAACCAATGAGCGCGCGGTGCTGGACTTGGCCTTCAAATGAGATCAATACATTTGCCGAGAGGATAATATAATGATAATGTTACTTATTATGAAGGTGAGATGTCAGACATTACGCATCATATACGATTTCTTTAGGACTCGTTTTTTATTTAATATTTCTACATACTATTTAGTCCAACGCATTTATGGGGTTCATTTCAAATTGAAGTTGTAAAAACTCTAATAATCTTAGCTATTTCTTCCTATTTAAATCACCGATGATGAAAAGTTATCACCTTATTATTTAATGGTGATTCTAAAATAGTTTCTGTTACTGACGTCATACCCGCTGTAAGCTCACCCCGTGGAGCTCAAGTGAGGGTGCGCTAAGGGTGTTTCATACGAGTTATTAGCTCCTTTGTCGATGTTCTATATTTCACGCATCGCTGGTCTCGTGTGGGAGTGCTCGGATCTGACCGACGTTCGTTTTAAGTGCTATTTGTTAACATTGTTAGATATTTTGTTATAATTTTTAAGTGTAAAGAATAACTATTATGATTTTTAACTTGTTCATTTGTTTATTTTATTGGTAAAATTACACAAATATATGTATTTTCTAAAGTTAAATCGCTATTTATAATTATTTAGATTATTTATTATAATTTCTTGGGATCCATTTGCTTAACGAAAGATTAAAAAAAAAAACAAAAACATTAATATAAGTAATTCCTTATTAAATGAAAAGATTGGAAAAGAGTACTTACGAAAGTTATTGAAAAAAATATAACGGGTTCACAAAAAAAAGGCTGGTCGGCAATAATTTTAAAATAAACGGATCATGTGCGCCTAATTTCACCAAACTGTATTCAATGGTTTAGAAAATCGCAAATTTTATCTATATACAAAGATGGCCGCTTGACAGATGTAAAACCGCGCCGAACCCTTTGGGAAATGTCAAATGGTAGCAGATGCCGGTAATTTGGTATTTGCCAATTTGTTGACAATATCATTGTAGTTTAATGAAGTGTTATAATTGTTTCGACAGTTAAACTTATCTTTGTACGCGTGCGTCCATATACATTTTTTGATTTTTAAATATATTTCCATTCTTTTTTTTTCTTTTATGGCTTATGGTAGTTTGGTTTCAGCACACAATAATTCTGCCTTTCAACTATTAACAAGTATTGTTTGTTAAAATGTTTATTTTATTAAGTACATAATTATATTCCGCTGATATTTTTAATTTTGCCGATTTTTAAATACAAATCGTTTGTTAAAAAACTTTAATAGATAAGATATTTTATTTACCACGAGATTAAAATATGATAAAAAAGCGTAGTTCTTTCGGTCGAATCTACATTCCGAACCGGAATGTATATGGTTCTGTAAAATGATGATTCAAAAGTACTTGTCACTTGAATGAAGTATATTTTGATTTTGATTTTTCTTATTCAATGTAAGAAATATAGAAACCATAATTATGTATTCCCTTGGGACTTATAATTTATTAGCCATGTAATATTTAAAATATATTTGTATTGCAAAATACACAATTTACATAAACTCTATTTACTAAAACAAACATTCTTAAATATTAATCCGTCAACTATAACCGTTGTGATAAATTAGGTCTTTGAAAAACGTAATATTTTATTTGAAAAAAAAAATTGGTAATTTTTTTTAATGTAATATATTCAAGAAAAAAACTTGTTGAAGGAACTATCTGTACAATTAATTTTAAATAAAAAAAAAACATAATTAATTATACACTTTAATATAATTTTGCTTTGGCAATATTATAATCAACTAGTAAATAATAAAACTAAAAAAAGGAGGATGGAAGAATTTGATGAAATGCGTGTACTACTTCATTTAACAGAAGCGAAATCCATTAACATCAGAAACGTTTGATTCGGACGTTACGTACAGTAACGTTACCGTCAAATGCGACCTTGAACATGTTTATTTAACTTTCGGCACCAATATTACGTATCAATTTTTTTTTTATAATGGTATAGGTATAATTTTGAACCACAGACCCTAAACATAACAGATTATGAGACATTATTTGGTTTGTTGCCTATGGGGCGAGTAATTGGAAAATCAAGTAACCCCATGAGGGCGTGGCGTTCGAGTGAGGATAATGGGTTATGAG
This sequence comes from Vanessa tameamea, assembly GCF_037043105.1. Lineage (NCBI taxonomy): Eukaryota > Metazoa > Arthropoda > Insecta > Lepidoptera > Nymphalidae > Vanessa > Vanessa tameamea. The sequence continues at coordinate 7,405,636 of NC_087332.1, read as the reverse complement.
ATTATAGTTAATAAGCGTCATTACTTTGTTTCGTTTTAATATTGCCATTTGATGTTAGACTTCGCACATCTGAAAATGGAAAGTGCGCTTAGCAAGAAAATATTAAGTATGTTTATTTATTTTATAACGTTAATCTATAATAATATTGTAAATACGAAAGTAACTCCGTCTGTTTGTTGCTCTTTCACGCCTAAGCTACTGAACCGAATTTGATGAAATTTGATATAAAGCTAGCTTGAACTTCAAGAAAGGACATCGGCTACTCGTTGTCTTGATTACCGCGGTTGACATCTATTATATCATAAACGAGAAACAAGTGTTTTTCGTGATTTTATTGTAAAAAAATATTTTTTTCACTTGGTGTCTCAAAGCCCGTCTCGGTAGGTACCAGCCACTCATCAGATATTCTACCGCCAAACAACAGTACTCAGTATTGTTGTGTTCCGGTTTGTAGGGTGAGTGAGCCAGTTTAACTACAGGCACAAGCGACGTAACATCTTAGTTCCCAAAGTTGGTAGCGCATTGGCGAAGTAAGGGCTGGTTAATATTTCTAACAGCGCCATAAGCGGTTTTTAACTGTTAAGGTCAAAATATTGTTCGCACCAATTATTCGACTACTCGTTTCGCAGCGAACGTTTCTTTGGTTGTAACTACAGCCACAAGGGACATAACATCTTAGTACAACACAATTTTAATCAATATTAAATTGCCAAGTTTCCCAATATATTTATAAAAGGATTAATAATTCATTGAAGATAATGACGTATAATTTTTGCTTATCTGTAATACTTGAGATATAGTTCTTATGCGTGTATCTTAGAAGATAGACACTTGCTATCCCGTAATCTTGTGCCGTATCCATAGCTTAAATACTTATCTCCAAGTCTCTACAATTTTTTTAATATATCTCCTAAAGTTTAGCCAGTGTTAGCCACGTAGGAATGAGAAAGCAGCTTAAAAGCGCCGCCATAGTTCAACTGTTGAATATTATTATAGAAATGAATACCATGCCCTTGGCTTGTCGGAAACTAGGTGATATTAGATTTTAAATTAACATGGTAATTTTTATTACTAACAGTATTTAAAACGGGATGTTTACCATGTTTTTTATTTTTATTTGGTGGAGCTCGATATTTCGACATTATCTACGAATGTCTTGTTCACGAGACTAGGCGGGTAGCTACCCGCAAACGTCAGTCTCGTGAACAAGACATTCGTAGATAATGTCGAAATATCGAGCTCCACCAAATAAAAATAAAAAACATGGTAAATATCCCGTTTTAAATACTGTTAGGTGATATTAGTTTACCTTACACGAAATACACACGAAATCTCACTGCTAATCGGGTTTGAACCACTAATCTTCAGTTATCATTGACGAGTTATAACTACAATACCATGGCAAAAGTAGACCTTAGTAAAAAAGTAATCTTCAACGAAGTAGTATAAATCTCCTCCATTCAAGTGCCACGAACAATGGGACTTCAAACACCCTAAATGTATTCAATCATTTAACTAGTGTTTATAGTCATTAAGTACCCGGATTTGTCCCCTAGCAATCCCGAGCGATCCCGGATGAATCCCGCGAGGCACATCGCAATCCCGCGAGACCACGCATCTGATATGTCCATAAAATTGCCATGTTTTGGCAGTTGTTTAAGCAATACCTATATGGGTTTTGCTTGTGGTTTTTTATGTCTGCTGTGGGATGGGGAATTGATTTGCTTTTTTATGAGTTCCATTTTTGATTATCTATAAAAAGTTTACAGTAAAAGTCGTACATTTTAGAAATTGTATTTTCCAAATAGATGACATTTTTATAAGCCGAGATGGCCCAGTGGTTAGAATGATTGCATCTTAACCCAGGCGCGCACCACTGATTTTTCATGTGCTTAATTTGTGTTTATAATTTATCTCGTGTTCGGCGGTGACGGAAAACATCGCGAGGAAACCTGCATGTGTCTAATTTCAACGAAATTCTGCAACATGTGTATCTACCAACCAGCATTGGTGCAGCTCGGTGGAATATGCTCCAAAACCTACCTCAGCAGTGGGAAATTAACGGGCTATTAGGGTAATGTTGATATTTTTATATATTTTTCTGTGTTTAAAAAATAAAAAGATCTGATTTGTGTACTGGCTGGCAATAAAGATGACTAAATAAAAAAATAAGTACAAATTAAAGATTTACAGATATGTTGGAGACATAAATAAATAAATATAATAAATATTAAATAAATATTGGACAACATCACATACATTACTCTGATCCCAATGTAAGTAGCTGAAGCACTTGTGTTATGGAAATCAGAAGTAACGACGGTACCACAAACATCCAGACCCGAGACCACATAGAAAACTAATGAACTTTTTCTACATCGACTCGGCCGGGAATCGAACCCGGGACCTCGGAATGGCGTACACATGAAAACCGGTGTACACACTACTCGACCACGGAGGTCGTCAAAACATCAAGTCGTCAAGACATAAATAAAACAATAAAAAAAAACCATTTGAGTGTGTTTGTGAAGTATCCAGTACATAATAAGTTTATTTAATTTAATTTATATACCACCGGCTATGGATGCAGATCATATCCGCCATTAACTATAATCCGGCAGTCAAGTACATAGGTGATTAAAAACAAATTTTCACTGCATTATACATAAATGTATTTGGTACGGCATTCGAAAAACTTTTGTATGTTTTATAGCACAGGTAAGCGGATAGGCAAATAGGTTAATTGATGGTCAGTGGTCGCCACAGCCCATACACATTAGTCCCGAAGGAAATTCAACCACTCCTTACAGCGCCAATGGGAACTAAGATGTTATGTGGTACATCAACTAAGAACACTTAGCAACTGCTGCTTGGTAGAATACATAATGAGTGGGTTGTACACACACAGGCTTGCACAAAGCCCTACCGCTAACATATATATTCGCTAAATTAAATTACAAAACAAAAAAAACAGTTTGCTAGTTAGTAAAAAATATGGACCAAACTAAATGTTAGGTTTTCATAATATTGCATTTATTTCTAGAACATCTAAGACATACCAGCCAACCCCCGCCCGGGGCGCCACTAGTCGTCCAATTATCCTCCCTCGCAAAAACGCTCTTATGCTATTGGCCGAAGAGTAATTACTACGCGACTTAATATCACGTACCCTTTGATGTGCCGCTTTGATGTTTTCGGTCCTTCTAGCCGGATGCGTGTATGAAGTTAAATCGTTAATTTTTGTTATTATTACTTGTTTATCATTTAATTTCATTATTACGTAAAAGGAAAACAAATTAGTTAAGTTTAAAACTTGTTTTAAATTTTTTAAAATAAAAACATTTTTAATATTATGGATTTACTTATTTTACTATACCTGCTGATTTTAAATTAACTCGAATAAAAGTTAAAAGTTCATTGATCGTTTAAATACATTTCCAATCAATCAGATTCCAAACCTCAAATTCGAAATCAAAACTTGTTACAATTCAACGAGTCGAATTAAATCGTAACCATCGAATCGAAAACAAATATCTCAATTCAAATTTCGAGCGGGCTTATTCTAAATTCAAATAGACAATGCTGGCTAAAGAGGCACATTAGAGATTTGAAACGGCAACGCACACTAAAATATGATTTTATTTTTGTCTTTTCTTTAATTTTTTATTGTTGATACATATGTTCACTAAAATTCATTTTTATTCAAAATTCACTCGCTTTTGTCCGATTTATTTGTAGCTGGCCGCCTGCCAAATGCCGATTTTCCTTGGAAATCATATTGCTAGTGGATTGGATGGAGATCATTAGTGGCTAGAGTAGAATATAATAGAATAGAAAAACTTTATTGCACTCAAGTTCTAATAATTCAGCTTAAAATTAGGGGAAATAATATTTTTTTTAATAAAAATGTTAATAAAATTTGTACATAGAAATACATATATATATATATTAGTGCTGATAGACCTGCAATGACATTCACATTATTAAGGTATTACGTTAAAGTCTAAATGAGTACCAGTTCATGTCAGTGACCATATAAAAAATAAGTACACCAATTAAGGAGGTTTATTATAAACGGTTCCTTTTTATATTCGAATATTTACAAATTCTAATACACGTTGAGCGTATTTAATCTAAGAAGTATTTCACTGTTAGTTATTCTTAACGGGACTATTACACGACCGGTTGGCCAAATGGCGCGAAATCCGACCCCCGGCCGAACCCAAAACATTGGGGCGGGCGCGCAATAGATTATAAAGCAATTATTTTAAGTCATTTACAGCATACAAATAACATTATCTTAGCTTTATTTATGTCCAGAGCAACTCGTTTTGAGGCATTCCAGTATAATAATGTATGACTACCCTTTTTTTTATATTTGCTTAGTATATTACGTCGTTTTTACGTAGAACCCCCTACGATATTTTTCGTCTATGACAATCTGACTCTATGGTCATTTATTTATCTGTGTCTCAGAAATTTCCGAACATATAGACTGATATACTTTTTACTATTATATTTTTACAGTGTGGCATGATTCGGAATAATGTTATTTTTGCCGCCTCTATCGTGTAGTCTTTGCCGCATTAGGCCGGAGCGCCCGCGGGACGCGTAATGGCGCCCCACTAATGGCCCCAACACATATTTTCAATTCATTCCGACCTATTAGCGGTCGTCTAGCTCCGGCTTTATTATAACGGATCAATTCTTTACGATTATCTTATCTCTGTTATATTGTCTATGGTTTGAGGTTTTATATTACAGTAAGTAATATTTTCATGTGTGTGTGTGAAGTGACTTTATTATCTGTTTTTAAGTTGCTATGTTATCTACTAACGAAAAAACTATTCAAACACATATTATTCTATTGAATCCGTTACTAAAACTTTATTAAACTTTCAGAGGTAGTATATGAAAAATCTAGGTGACTAAGATTCTACTGCCTAATATTAATAATAATTATGATTAATACAATTTAATTCTCTATGGACGTTTGCGGTCCTTTTCGCATCTATTTTGTTTATTATCAAAAGAAAACATACATAAGAGGAATTGTCTCATTAATTTCACTCACAATTGTCTCAAAATTCTAACTCAATCACTAAAAGTAACAAATGACATAATAAATGAATTTAATACCTTACGAGAATAAAAAACACATCCACTTAATTGCGACATTAATTTCAACATTACGTCATTTATTTACCGCTAACTTGTAATGGGCTTAATGTCATTACTTTAAAAAAAAAAAACAGACACACCCCAAACATTACGGCCAGTAGTAATTTTATTCATAAACACTAATTGACACGGAAACTGATTCATATAGACTTAATTACACGCGCCACCCTCGCTAGCGGGTTTTAACAACGAATTACTTTTTTAAATACTCGACGATCTTCATGCTTTTAAAAAAATAGCCACCGTCATAGGGATCCATGGAAAACAGCGCGAAAAGAGGTTTTATACATTTGTATTACAGCGTATAATCTGTGTGATCACATGCGACCTTCCGATTCGGAATTCGAAAGGCCCATCTACCGCCACAATGGGCACTTACATGCGCACTTGGAATGCTTTTTTGAAAATCGAATGTCATTTTCTTCTTTTATTTAAAAACAACTCTATTCGTTATTATTATAAGGTACAAAATCATGTGCTTAATTCGAAGATCTCCCTCGATTTTATTCGGATTAAGTATAATGAATCGTAAATTCGATCTTTGACACCTTTTTCATTTGGATTCCATACATTTCTGTGATTGTGTGATATGAGTTCAGACATTTATCACATTTATTGCATTAACAATAAAGTTCAGACTCGTGTGTGTCTTCAACGTGTGTATTAAGATGTCTATTCGATAGTGATTTGGAGGGTAAATGGAAGCTAAGCTTGATTCTATTTGTAATGTAATTGTGTTCTCTTGTGATGTAGACCATATTTATTTTGGTAGGTTCTTTTATGATATTTAATTCAGTTAATTTGCCATTTGTAGTATAAATAATACATAATTCGTCCATATGTGCTGATTCAATTAAAGCATGTTTTTATCTAACTTTATTTTATGATCTAACAGGTTTTTTCAATTTATTAGAATTGAAATCGTAGAATTAATTTAGTAAAAGTACTACATTTTTACCAAATATTTTAATAGCATTATACTTTATACATTCATAATCTGATGTTCGAAATTTAAATCTTTAATTAAAAAAACTAAATGAAATATCACTGAAAGCCCGCGAAATTACTAATTTTAGTGACGCGTGTTCGCTTCGCTTACAGGCGAGAGTTATTTTAAATTTAGAATTGTATTTTTATTTAAATATAAACACATAACTCACAAAATTAATTGATATTGATACATAAAATGATTAAATAAAAATTTAAAACATTTTTTAAACTACGTATGTGTATTTTATCGTAATTGTGTATATTTTAGGCTTAAAATGTTGAATTTTCATATTCTCTTTATTATAATCTGTGGTTTATAGTCTATGCTTGCTTGTCAAGCTACGGAGTAACCGCGCCTGATTTCCCAGAGGCATGCGACGCGCCAATCACAACTCTCTGTAATAGGGCTGACTCTACTTTTTTTTTTTAAATATTTTAATCTGAACATAAAACATTTGTATAATACGAATAAGTTTATAGAAGGTTTTTTATTTTTTAACATTATTGCATTAAAAATTACTTGGTGGTAGGACTTTGTGCAAGCTCGTCTTCTACCGCCAAACAGTACTCAGTATTGTTGTGTTCCGGAATGAAGGGTGAGTGAGCCAGTGTAACCACAGGTACAAGGGACATAACATCTTAGTTCTCAAGGTTGGTGGCGCATTTGCGATGTAAGGAATGGTTTATATTTCTTGCAGCACAAATGTCTATGAGTAGAGATAGCCTTACCATCAGGTGAACCATTTGGCAGATTGCCTACCTATTTTTAATTAATAGACAATTACGATCATCATTACATCGTCAATTATTATTATAAGCACCTAAGCAACAGGTATATATAGGTACGTTTTATATAATTAGTCTTATATTATATTAGAAAACTATTTTTTGAACTTTGATACCATATAATCATTTCCAATAACAAGCAATTCATATTACCATGGACATAAAAATATTTGTAATAAAATTTAGGAATATAATTGCGGTAAGGTGAGTGGCAACCTTGACCCCTAATTCAGCTCTCAGTAATCAACAACCACCTCAAAGGTGTCTCTCGAAACGATTCCGCGCCCTATATTCCGAATTAAGAAACAAACATACGTCACTTTTGAAATTAGAACGACGTTCAGTTCGTCTTCCTGTTATATCTTAGCGGCTAAGTCAAAAGGTACATTATCTTCAGAAATATATTAAAATAAATATATTTGAAAGCAAAGTTAGGTTTTAACATATGTATAAATAAATTAACATTATAAATAATTTAAATATATACGAAATAAATCAAATCATATCAAAATATACTTTATTCAAGTAGGCTTTTACAAGCACTTTTGAATCGTCATTTAACAAAATATTTAAAGTAAAGCTACCACCGGTTCGGAATGTAGATTCTACCGAGAAGAACCGGCAAGTAACTCAGTAGTTACTCTTTTTCAAAATCTACAGATACAGTCATGTTAGTTAAATACAATTATATATGTATGTTATGTCTCCTGCCTGGAAGTCAACGAGCATTAACTCCACGCTTTTTTATCATCAATATAATCTTGTATCGAATAATATGCCTTCTTTACCAATGTATTTTTTACAATTGACTTGAATCTATGAAACGGCAAAGTTAAAAAAGTCTGCGGAATTTTATTATAGAAGCGGATATGTTGCCCAAGAATGATTTATTGACTTTGCGGAGTCGGAAACTTGGCGTTCTAAGCTTATCCTTACTTCTCGTGCACATACAATGATTAACACTGATTTTATCAAAGTGATCAATGCTACTGTGAATATACATAATATTGTTGTAAATACACTGTGACGCAACAGTGACTATTCCTACTTTGTTAAAAACATCCCGAAGAGAGTATCTAGCTCCAAGATTATAAATAGACCGGATTGCTCTCTTTTGTAAAATAAAAACAGATTCAATGTCTTAGCATTACCCCACAGTAATATGCCATATGACATAATACCGTGAAAATAACCAAAATATACTAGACGAGCGGTATCAATATCAGTTAGTTGTCTAACTTTTCTAACCGCGTATGCTGCGGAGCTGAGTCTTCCTGTCAGGGATGATAAATGAGGACTCCACTGAAGTTTGGAATCCAATGCTATCCCAAAAAAAACCGTAGTATCGGCTACATCAAGACGGCCACCGTTTAAAGATATATTATAATATTGCTTTCTAACATTGGGTAGGGTAAAAACTACACATTTTGTTTTTTGAGTATTCAAAACTAAATTATTTACTGTAAACCAATCGTGTATCTGTGATAATGCACCGTTCACACGTCATAGTCAGTTTTTTTCCTGTCAACATTAAAATTCAGTGAAGTATCGTCAGCAAAACACTATATCACAAATACCTTTAACATAAAAAGGAAGATCATTTATATATACTAGAAATAGAAAGGGACCCAAAATTGATCCTTGTGGAACACCCATTTTTAACGTAGATCCAGAAGACTTTATGCCATTATTGAAAACTTGTTAGACTTAAATATGAAGCATTGAGATCAAGGGCTTTACCTTTATTACCGTAGTATTTGAGCTTATACAGAAGCGTCTCGTGTTCTACACGATCAAATGCTTTAGACAAATCACAGAATACTCCAATAGCATTCTGTGATTTTTCCCAAGCATCGTAAATATGTTTAAGAAGTGCTATTCCCGCATCCGTTGTCGAGCGACCTCTTGTAAAACCGAATTGCTCACTATGAAAAATAGTATTTGTACCGAAATGGACGAGAAGTTGATTTAAATTTTTTTTTTTTCGAATATTTTACTTAAAGATGGGAGTATTGAAATAGGCCTGCAATTACTGGGATAGCTTCTGTTTCCAGTCTTAAAAAGTGGTAAAACTTTACTACATTTTAACAAGTTAGGAAATGAACCCGTGTCTAAACTCTTGTTAAAAATTACTGCTATATACGGAGCAATATTGTATATGATGTTATTAATAAATTTTACCGAAATGGCCCATATGTCGTTAGTTTTTTTAATATTGATAGTTTTAAATACTTTTATGATATCACATATAAATAAGGTATATAACTCAATACAAGATTATATTAAAGATAAAAAAGCCTGGATTTAGTATTTATGTATTTCTAGGCAGGATATATAAAGACTTAATTATACCTTTCTGATATACTCTGTAATTAAAATGGCGGGAAAAAATGACTACTGAGTTTGTCGCTAATTCTCGGTAGAATCTACTTTCCGAACCGGTTTTAGCCTAACATTTTGATTTTAAATCATGATGCCATTTCTCCTTTAGTTTAACTGATCTCTCAGAGAAGGCCTATTAGGTAGAATATGTGAATTTTAACTGAAGATTTTGCACGTATGCGTTTAATTTGTACTTATAAGTGATATCGTACTCAGCGTTGCAAGAAAACGTCGTGAACAAACCAGCATTAGATAAAAATCAGCCATATCTGAATTCACCAATCCATTAGAGTAGCGTGGGGTTCAAGCTGTTGCGTATAAAGGACAAGATTCCCACTAGAGGGCTAGTGAGATTTTCTGTCAAATCTCAGTGACAGCCCAGAGTTGCAAACTGGGCATCGTCAATCCCGTTCCTTTCAACGCAAAGCAGTTGATCTTGCGCCTGAATCGAGAACTATAAGAGGGTACAGACAGTTTCTGTGTTTGTCCATATTTGTGTATTCTAATATCTCCGCCGCTTGTCAAGAATCCGTTGAAAATGGCCGCCTGATTTGTCAAAAGAAACATCATCATATGCGTGGAGTTGATTATTTTCAAAGATTAATACTAATTCAATTGTTTTTTAACTACGTAAGTAATTTAATTATGAAACAATAAGAGTTCCATTTCCGTTCTTCCTAGTTCCGTAGCAGTAGTAACTTTTTAAAGGACGATTTGAAATAGCTTACTTGAGTAAAGTATATATTGTTGTATATTTTAATTATATGTATAATATTTGTATTTGAGTGAAGTAATATTTTCTAAATGTTTACAAAGAGTAACTATTAAGTTTCTAGCTTGATTAAGTTTTTTTACGTCAGAATCAACGTTCCAAATCGGTTGTAATATTTAATTCCGTAAAATGATGAATTAAAAGTGCTCGTAAAGACTTACTTGAATAAAGTATATTTTGATTACTGATCATTTAAAAAAGATAATAACCTATTATTAATCTGTAGCGAATTAATCAAAAGATGTCGGTAGATCTTAGTGGTGGTTATCTCTGTACCAAGTAACGCAAATAACGCAAATGCATGATACGACGTATCACAGTTTGCAACTCAAAGGGTAAGTAACCCAGTGTGATTACAAACACAGCGGATACAACGTCTTAGACTCATGACAGATCATTACCAGTGTACTGATGTAAAGCAACTTCAAAAAGGAAAAATAACATTTATTTGTTTGTATGTAGGGGGTAAGCTAGTAGGTGATAGGTTAAGGTCGGAAATACAAACACCATTAAGACGATAAAATATTTTATTGTCAACAAGTTCGAGCACATTATGGAAAAAAAAGTGTGTGAGCTGTCATAAAAAAAAAACAACTAGACAGCTAGGGATCATTATTCGAGACCCAATTATTATTAACCATTTAAACGGTAAGTTACAATGGACATTATGTGAGACCTATTAAATTATTATTTTATACATTTTGTTTATAAAGACAGCTCTAATAACTATTAGCTAGCTAGCTACATTATTCCTAAGGGTATGAATAATATTTTTATCACAACCTAGTACTAGGTACCATAGGTACCTTCTGTAAGTAAATTGTTTTTGGCCTAAGAGGCCATAGCCCAGCAGTGGGATATATACATGCTGTTACTTTAAAGCTGTGTGCAAATAAAATTAACAACACTTCTTTTCATATAATTACTAATATTCCTATTTCTCCTGCTTGCATTAGAAAAGGGGAGAAATGGGTACCTCTGGGACAGTCTTTTATTATTACGAAGTAATAACACTATACTCTATTCCAATCTTAAGAGGAGAAATAAACAACATTTGACAGAAAATTGACGCGATATCATTGGTCGAGAGCTTGATTAATCTATGATATTCACTATGGATTTGAGAAAAAATTGGGTTTAAACGTCGACGAAACTGTTATCGGAATTTTGGAAGTAAAATTAAAATATATATAAGAAGCTAAGTGTTATATTGTTGTATTATAAATGAAGATACATTAACCATAAACTCCCAGTAATGCACGATAGAGTTATTAGCAAATTGCATAAAATAGGTAAATCTAAGGTTTGTTTATCTTTATTCCTACTTCGATTAGAAAAAGCTATATGAATATAACAATTTTTTTTATCAGTCGATTCGAACCTGCAAACAGCACAGCAATTATAGACACTGCACCGTGAATATAAAATCGATGTTATCATTTAGTATTATTAATAATCGATTATTCAAGCTGCCTTTCTGTATAATAGGTATTTTCTAAATACAAAATATACTTTTAGTTTCGTATTCTCGATTGAAATAAATCGCATTCAATATTATCACATTCTATTATAAATCTTTGTGTATTCTAAAACATGGTATATGCTTAATGTTAATGGAACAGACATTTTCATTTCTGCAAACCCTCCTGGTGTTAACGATGTCCATGGGCGGCGGTAGTCACTTTCTATCAGGTGAGCCTCCTGCTTTTTCGCCAATTGTTCAATAAAAAAAGCATAAATATATTTGTATAAAGTTTACAAGTAGAACATTCGGCAAACGTTATCTGTCATGTATTGTACAAGATATTTAAACTATTTTCGAAAAGCGTTATAATAATCAGATTTATATTTTCAGTTTTATGTATTTTGGATAGGTACTCTTTTCAGTTTGATTCAGTGTATTAATTAGTTTATTTACTTACTCAAGAGATGCTTATTATTATAGTGAACCGGCGATTGAACTACGTTTAGTGTAATTAAAGTTAAAACGGCCTATGTTTTAGATATGGAATAAATTTCAAATATCGTTAAAAATAAAGGAAAATATGCGAAAATATTATAATAAAATGTAATGGCAGTTATGAAGTTGCACGTCTCAATCCGACTATTTTCGTGATGACATTTTTTTTCATCCGATGATTTTTCCGTTCCACCACACTCGCGAATGACTGCGTTCTCATTTGAGCAATGGCATTTGACGGCTGTGCCTTTGTCGCAGTGGAGTGAAAAAAAAAATGTTTTTTTCGTTCGCGCCATTTTTGATTGAAGCTTTGGATACAAGTCTTTTGGGTTCAGTGGGGGAAAATTATTATTTTGAATCGTTAGATATTGCGAGATCAACAATGTATTTTTTTTTTAGAAAATTAAAATACAGATGATGATACCTTTGAATTGTTGCCAATGTTGTAAATTGTCATAAAAAATATAGTATACAATGTAAACGTACGACTGTCATACTTTTCTTATTAGTCATAGCTCGATAATTTTTGTTATTCAAGTCATACATTTCATATAAAAAACTACACAATTACTGACAAAACAAAGACAATCTTATCTATTATTTTATGTTTGAAGTATATAATTAAAGTATTAAAAAAATCATAACATATATTTTATCTGTACACGTCGAATAATTAAAATTTAAAATCAAACTCAATATAAAAACATTCATTTGAAAAAAAAAACAAAGTCACGAAACTTTATTAATCAAAGTAAGGGAAAACAAACTCGAATAATCCAATAGGATCTGAAACTCATTAATATTTATTGAAAAAACTGTTCGTGTCGAATGTTAAACAATTCCTCTGTTACATGGCAAGTCAGGTGAAAGATTATTCTGGAACATCTTTAAAAAACAAACACATGCGAAAATAGCACTTATCGTCTCAAACATAAGGCCTTAAAATTATTTTCGTAAACGCAAATATATTGACATAACAATGTTCAAATACAAATTACTTTTGCATGAAAGTTAATCCAATAAAACTAATAATGATCCGTATTCCGATTATATAAGGTTCAGTTTCAAATGAATTGTGTTCCTTATATACGAATGTTGTTTGTGGTATATGATAATACCATTTTTCATATTAAAACTTGTCCAATGCGACGTGTCATTCCCGAGTGAAATATTGAAGGAATGAAGTTATAGAAAAAAAAGAGATTTTTTTGAATCAAATCTATTATACCCGTGCTTATAGAGTACATTGTCTATTAAAATGAACTGTGAAATCTTTGCGTTTTGTTTCAATATAACGATTATATTTTTTTATATATTCAATCACAAGATATTTATATATATGTTTTAACAACAGGATCCCAGACAACGTTCGAAAACATTCAATTGTAAAATTTAAACGATTTTTTTAGTTCCCAAGGTTGGTGAAGTATTGGTGTTGTAAGAATTGGTTAATATTTCTTACGGCCAATGTCATAGACATTATGACCATTTTCAATCAGATTTATAAACATAAACTATAATTAATTATATTAATATGAACTGACGTATGCACAGACAGACAACACAATAGAAGTATAACTTTGTCAATTAGAACCAGTTCCAATTTAGCGAAAGAAAATTACTTAGATTAGACTTACAAAAGATGACCTTCATCAAAAATAGTCGTATATCGTCTTTAGATTTGCGGTTATAAATTAGCGATTATTGGTATATATTAAATCGAGTACTTTCGTTTTTGAGAATTCTGTTTCTCTCATGTACAAACTTCGTTTATCCAGTTATGTGACGTAGGGCGTAAAACTAAGTCCCCTATAATGGGGCGGGATGTCGATGGTTATCCCTCGAATAGGCATGTAAATCCTGACCAGATGGAAACTAAATATTTTAAGCTGAAGATAATTTTTTCAGGACTCAGTAAGAAATTTTTAGGTTCCTTGGTATTTTCTTTAAGTCCCCAAGAGTATTACGTCACAGAGGTAAGGGTTCTACATGCTTTAAAAGCCAAAGTAAATTTAAGCACTATGGTGCTGCTCAGAATTTCTTAAATGTAAGATCATAATTTCTTATTGCCCGATGCTGGGATTCTACGCATCTATCTAGAAACACTGTTATTGAAACTTGGATCTGCGCTGTTAACTATCAATTACATTGAACTAACAGCTGACTATGACGTTAAAATAACAATCTCAATGTACAAATGCAGGACTGAGGACTTTTTCTCTTGATTACAAGTTTTCGGGTTCCCACCACCAATCTTGTGTAATACGGTTTGATGAATACACGTCTAGCTGATTCATTCGACACTTGCAGATTTCCTTACCGTATCAAAAATGCGAAAATAGCTAGATTTGTACAAAGCTATTTTTAATTTACATTCGTATATAATTAAGGATTAAATGCAAATAACTCTCATATAAATAATAAAAAAGTATATTATTAACAAAAAACCACAAACACGTTCATTGCATACAATATAAAATAGTTTCAATTTAAAATATTTTTATTCTTTAAATTTAATAAATGAAAGAAAAACAGCTACATATATTTGAGAAGTATATACTTTATTCATTATAATTATACATGACAAGGTAAATATACGTTAAATATAGGTACTACAACAATCCGAATATGTCCTAGTGACCGGACTATTAAGGCTTTTCTTTCATCTCATTAGTTAGTTGCACATAATTATATTCGGCGTAAAATCAAAACTGTTAATTTTCTCATGATTTCCATTTATTAGGAATTTTAGTAAATTTTCTAAGTATTTTTACCCGTTGCACTTAGTCGTATAACCTTGACTTGGTACAAGGCAGAACTGTTCGTAGTGAACCGTTCTAAGAAATGTTCATCTGTAATGTCATTCAAAACATGCAAAAAGCAATCAATCAGACACATGCATTAAAACCTCTTCCAATTACAACCCCAGTTATTTCGATCGGGCAACACTAAATTACCGAATAACATGTTGACGACAAAATGCTTTTCAATCAGTACTAACAATATTCCCCCAAAAGGGCCCCTTTTGTACAGTGGCCCCCAAATGCCAATCTGAGAAGATTGCTTTTTTTCTTTTGTTAGTTTTCAATGCGTGTATGTAGCTCTGAACTCAACGAGGTCCTTTGTAGGTGATTAAATATGGCGTTCTGTCAAAATACATTCCCTAATATTTCGTGTGTACTCTGTGGCGCGTGACGTAGAGTATAAATTGAAATGTCATTTGAGTTTTGGCGGCAAATTGTTTTGCTGTATAAAATACGGATTGGTTGTTTAATGGTTTCTTGATTCGAGTACGATTTATCCAGTGATTAATTCCAAGCTTTGAAAGAGACGAATTACTGTTTAAATATACTGTCAGAAGTGTGTCATGACTTCATTACGAGGAATCAATATATATTTTGTAAACGTTTTAGCAATATTTAAATAATATTTTGCTTATAATTTTTTATGTTTTTTTTTTGTCTACAACAATAAATTTGTCGAATTGCTTAAAATCAGTAATGGTAAATTTAGTATGTCATTTCTGTGGTGATTGGATATATGAGTCATTATTACGCACTCATTAAAATATGTTAAGTAAAGAGATAATCTTGTTACTTTTAATATAGGATAAATATCTATTATTACTATTATTTTTATTTAATTATAATAAGCAGGCGAAATGAACAGTGGTCCACCTTATGATTAGTGGTCACCACTCACCACTGCGAAGCTGCTATAGGAAATATTAACGATTCCTTGCATTGCCAACGCGCCACCAAATTTAGGACCTAATAAGTTCAGTACCTTATGCTTGTAATTTGTTGTGCAGTAGAATAAATGATGAGGGTGGTGGTAACTGCCCATATATGCTCGCAAAATCTGTATTTTCATGACGTGTTCTTATGTTACATACTGGTACCATGTTAGTTGGTATAATTAAACGAATCTTTATAATTTGTTTCTTGACATATTTATAGGTGTAAGGACAAAAAACAGTACAATATTTTCAGTGTTATGGACAGACCAGGGTATAACAACAACGTGAAGATGAGATCACAGCCAGATCGAGAGAATAGAACTGCTAATAAAGAAAATCTGTCAGAATAGTTTAAAAAGATTTTATTAGTCCAACAGATAAAAGTAAGTATAAAGCCTTATTATAAAGTATTATTAAGTAAGTATTGTTGTAAAGTAACTGCTAGACCACCGAGATTTTTACTGTACACAACAATAAATAAAAGGAAAGTTAAATACACTTTAGTGTATCCGATTTAGAGTGTGAAGAGGTGAGGTTATTGTTTTAAGGCTTATAGGCAAACTTTGACATTGGAACAATATGGATTTTTTTTAATGTAAAAGGTATGCGGACGGGCAAGTGGGTTGCCTGATGTTAAATGATCACCACAACCCATAGACATTGGCTCTATGAAATAGCCTTCTAGAGCTTAGCCCAACACATCGCTCCACAGTAGATTGATGAATATTTGACTTTATTTTTTATATTAATACTTGACTGGATTTGAACTCGTAATCTCTGTCCACTAGGCCATTATGGTTTTGATTTATGTAAGTGCGAATCTTTTTGAATTGGACGGAGGGGACAACTGATTTTTAAAAGGACGTATTTAACATAAATAAATTAAACAACACTATGCTTTTTGTCCCTCCGAAGAGTTTACAAATTCATCCCTTCTATAAACAACTCATAACGAATCTAGATAAGCTACAAATCAATTGAATTTATTCGTATAAAACACCAAAATGTATGTAATGGATACAAGTATTACGATAAGTTATCATGACCGAGTCTACGAAGATGATGAAGTCGCTTGCAATTGTTTTGACGCATTTTTCAAAATCCTATATAAACATATATTATGGAAGAACAGATCCAAACTCACCGCAACACAATCGTGAATTATTAGAAGGTTATAAAAAATACACGAACATTATAGTAATTTTTGTGTTTCAATTGATTTATTAGAAGCGAACAAATGGTGTAAATAGTCGGGTCTTATTCCAAATTGTTTTTGTCTCATGTGCTGTTGAAACACTTGTATCTTGTAGTATTATTGCAAAAACCTTAATCAAAAGTATAAAAACTCGCCTTTTTGGTGACAGGAGGGCTGGTTTATTTTTTGTCCAAGCAATCGGCATTGCGATTCAACGGTGAAATGCTTCTAGCATTCTTGCCATCATTCCAAACGTTCATGATTTATACAGAAAGTATTCTTAATTCATATTTGTATATAGTTAAGACCTTATTGTTAATCATTATTATGAAAATAACTGTTTATTATATTATAATCTTATATTATTTATGTCCCTATTTTATTTTATTTGTTCATCACTACATATTTCCTCCCTCCAAACGTCGACGTCGTCCTAAGCCGAGGTCCGGCCTCACAGGAGGCGCGCTTAGGACGCAAGTACTCTGAGTCCTTCAGTGGGCTCTCAACCAGTCAATCAGGCAAGGTCTTCCGCGACTCGCCCACTCGCCCGGTAACGCTGTAGACGCTGTAGAGCTTGTTTATTTGGTTTTTCTCCTATTGGTTGGAATAGAGTATATATTATGATACTTACGGGTCTGGTGGGTACACTTTAATTTCAATTATGTTTAGCATATCACATTTCCGTTATTATTTTTATTAAGGAAATGTAAGAATATATTCTCGGTTTAGTTTTATTATTACTATCTATTCCAATCAATGTAACACTGCGGTTTCCACATACATTGTAATTGTATATATTGTATCACACATCATCCAAATTGAGATGAATCAATACAAGTTTTGATTTTTTTGGGTTAAAAAAGCTATTGAGTGGAAATCCACGTGTTCACGTATCCACGTTAGCCGAGATGGTTAGAACGCCTGTATCTTAACCGATGATTGCGGGTGCAAATCCAGGCCAGCACTACTGAATTCTCATGTGCTCAATTTGAAACATCGTGAGGAAACCTGCATGTGTCTAATTTCAACGAAATTCTGCCACATGTATGTCCACAAACCCGCATTGGAGCAGTGTGCTGGAATATGCTCCATACCTTCTCCTCAAAAAGGAGGTCTTAGCCCAGCAGTGGGAAATTTACAGGCCGTTAATGTTGTATGCTGGAAATCCATGTAGGAATGACACAAAGTCCAAGCACTGTAGAGATTTCACCGTGTCAAAATTTCCATTTCTTCTATCGGCAATGACCTGCAACCTTGAGATCTATAACGTTACATCTTCTGTTATACATACAAGCTGCTGTCCCGTCTTCTCACAGATTAATTAACAATGTTGATCATTCGATTTTCAACCAATTTATACTATACAAAACTTAAACATACATACAAACAATTTCATCAAAACTGTTTAATGTGAGTTCAGGGATATACACGCGTACAGGCGGTACGCATAAAAATTAAACCTGTCCTTCATTGGGGTCCAAGCTTGCTTCATACTAAATTAAATTAAATCCAGTTCAGTGTTTTGGCCGGGAAAAAGCAACAGACAGAGTTACTCTCGCATTTTTAATATTAGTATAGATTTACATTCATATTTTCAAACCTAGAAAAAGTTATACAAAATTGTTGTCTGTATATAAAATAGTTGATGAGTTTACACACTCAGATGAACATCTGCGTGTACATGTCAAATATAGTATCACTGGTTCGTTCGTCCTTCAAACAAGAACGCCGCTACTGAGCATTGCTGATTGCCGGTAGAATTTGTGATGAGTGGGTAGTACGTACCCAGAGGGGTTGCACAAAACCCTAAGATCGTGCTGGATATCCGTCTGGAGCCACAATCCTGGGTGTGGAATTATATCAAGGAAATTAGTATGTATTTCAAATTGTTTAAGATACGAAAATTAGACAATAGACTCATTGATCGCTGAAAAGAAAGTCATAAGCGCTTACTCAAATCACCACATTTTTTAAGAATAGTTTATAAAGATAAAAACTAGTTAATAGTTATTCAAAAAATTTTAATTAATTCAACGCTAACTTTATATTTAGAAAACGTTATATTTTGATAATAAAAAAAAACACGCTAAAGAGATAGATTTAGTTAAGGTAATAAAAAACGAGTTTAACGGTGTTGCCAGCTTGGCTCGCAAATTACCTCGACAGGGTTCCCCCTAATATGGGGGCTGGAATCACAAGAGTTCCAATTTAGTCTGTAATATACCGGCTTTAAGGTGAGTCTGAGGTGTTATTTTATAGCCGGAGTATGTACAGACAATTTTTTTTTTATTTATAAATATATTGTGTTGCTTTTTTTGGTTATGGCGTTTTCATAATATGCATTTTTCATTCTTTATTAAATCATTGACTGTGATATACTAGATCTAGATTAGATTTAGATCAAAAGTTTCGTTCACATGATACTTTTATGATTACTAACAAGGCGCTGAAGTAAGTAACAGTCGTTACGATCTGCATACCATAAGAAAGTTATTAATAGATACTAGTTACTATATAACAATAAATTCTAAACGACACTAGTACATATATTGACAAAGGGATATATTATCTTATTATTTTAAAAACAAAACAAACATTAATATAATGAAATTTCTAACAAACAGAAATATTTAAATTTCTACCACGTATAATATGGAACCTGTTATACAATCAACACTTTCGTAGCGTCTAATAAAATGTGGATGAAATAAATAAATTCAGGGCTAACCGAGCGACAGCGAAAGTTAATTTGAAAATGGAATAAACAGCAACCGACCAATGGAGTGGGGGCTCGAGGGAGCGTCGGCGAATCACGGCGCGGGAATTTTCGCGCGCTGAATTTTTATTAGCTCAGATAATAACGCCATTTTGCTACTCCCTTCTTCGTTATTCTGTGTTGCCACATGAGAAATTGAAAGTGACGTAAATGTGTATGGAGTGGTTACGTGACCAATTCGTTTGGGGATCTCTTGTATTATTTGTTGTTTTGTCATCGTGATAATAACACTGATGGTTTTTCACTTTTTTTTTACTGATAATTGTAAAAATGGTTATAGAAATTTATTTTCACAGGATTACAGATAGTAAATTAATTGCAATTAATAATATTTAATGTAACAAAACATATATAAACTGAGTATGACAGATAGTTTAGGTTATTTATGATAAAATATAGAAACACAAAGATATCTAAAAAAAAATATTTTTTTATTTTTTAATTAAACTTATTATATAGTATCCGTACGCGGCTACGGTCGCGTGAGATGCTGCGTGTGTTAAGTAAATTTTTCGGAAATAAAAATAACCTATGTTCTATTCCAGACTATAACCTACCTAGATCTAGTTAAATTATAGTTGAAATAATCCAATCCGTGCCAAACTTCATTTAGATCCGTTCGGATATGAATGAGTAACAATCTATCCATCCAAACTTTCACATTTATAATATTATAAGTCAAATGTTTTGTAGTTATTAAAAGTCTTAGTTCTTAGTATAAAACCAAGTTTCATATTTTTTTTAATTTTGAAATACGCTTAATTATTCATTTTTATTTAATATTAAGGAAAACATATATAAAAAATAAAAATAATAATAATGAAAAAGAAAATACAAAAAAGTAAATAAACAAAGAAATTAAAATATTAAAAAATTAAATAAATATGTACCAAAAATATAAAATAGGTGGGGAACTTTTGATTAACTTTGTTTCTTCTTCACTTGGAATACGCCACAGACGGGCACAGAGCAAGCAAATAGGTCGCTTGGGTCGATCTTGTCATTACATACTATAAAACAAAGTCGCTTCCCGCTGTCTGTCTTACCCTGTGTATGCTTAGATCTTTAAAACTACGCAACGGATTTTGATGCGGTTTTGTTAATAGATACAGTATTTCAAGAGGAAGGTTTGTATACATTATACATGCATAGTTTAGTGGAGAATCACTGATAATTTTAGAGGTTTGATGATGTCGTAAATAAACAAATATTTTTGCGCATACATTGCAAAGGATGGTTGAAACCTACGAGATAGATCAAAATAATGTACTACAGTATTGTACACCTTAAAGAGGTCTACAAAAAGTCCTCGATGGTGAATTTCTATATCTTAGGGATAACCCACAATAACCATTTTTTATCTTTTATGTTTTACTAGAAATAATGACATATTTACTAAGCGATTATAAGTAATACAGCCTTAATCCTTATCCAATTAAGTACCTTAACACATTGTACATTTAATATGGATGAATATGGCCCTGTACAGCATGTAATTTAAATAAATATTTTCGAAGATATTACAGATTTAAAATGCAGGGACATAGCGGTTTGTATTTTATTATGAAAAAAATCTGTGAAAGTTGTATATAAAGATATTCTGTAGTATATTTAGTGTCAGCACTCGTGCGAAGCCGGGGAGGGTCACTATTATTTTAATAATTTAATAATAGCGTTTATCGGGAAACTTTAATGCCCTTATGCAGTCTGGAAGCTAGTTGATACAAAACACATTCGACGCCTTTGATTATTTTTATAACTAGATAGAGTGACGCACTACAAATGTGATGTTGTGAGAAAGGTTTTGAAAATGGATGTGGATGGATATAGAGGTAGGGGACGACCCAAGAAACGATGGATGGATTGTGTGAAAGACGTTATGGTTAGAAAGAATGTTACTTGTGAGATGACGTCCGACAGAGAAGTATGGAAGAAGAAGACATGCTGCGCCGACCCCGAGTAAAATTGGGATAAGGGCAGGAGGATGATGATGAGATAGAGTGACGCACTACAAAAAAAACTAACTAAGAAACCTTTACTATCTTGGTATGTGTGGCAGCTGCGCGTACTTAGTAGCCAATTTTACGTCACTATTTTTTTGGATGCGTTCTCAGCTTTGTCAGTCTATATCAATATGTGAAGAGAAAATTCTGAACAGTTTTTTAGGAATATGGTGCGCACGTGTTAGACATGTCTTAGTTAAAGTTTGTACAACTAAGTTTATTCAATCAAAATAAAACCTTCATTGTTTACTTTCATACAGCCAATGATAATACACGTCATGTTAAAGTTAAAGATAAATAATCCGTTTTTTTGACATTTCTTTTTTTTTATTGTGAAAATGACAAGGTGTCGTCTAGGTGGCCTCATTTTATCTATGTAACTCATTTCTAATAAGAATGTATTTCGGTCGAATTTTAACTGAGTCGCGATTTAATTACAGCATTAAAACTATGTTATCATAAGTAGAGAAACTAATTAAGGATATTTTGTAAGTTCTTTTTTTTTCATGGCATACGCTGGCGGTGTGGCTGGAGCATATGGGCCACCTGATGGTAAGTGGGCACCACCGCCCATAGACATTGGCGCTGTAAGAAATATTAACCATTGCTTACCCCGCCAATGCGCCACCAACCCTGGGAACTAAGGCCCACTAGAGCCCTTGTTCCTACCTAAAGCCCTACCACCAAATGAAGTCGAAGTATAGATCTATTTACGCATGAGAGGCGCCGTCACTGTCCGATATTAATTTGACATAAAGGACCGCGCCTTCATCAGTAAAAATATCTATAATATTTTATAATTCTACCATGTCTTAACATGGTAGAAAAAAAAACAAACCACGGCTCCTTAGAGCCGAGGTTTGGTTAATGGGTGGAACATGAGGATCTTAATTGAAGGTGACGTAGGCTTTCTTCTTCTATCTTGCTCTTAAATTGTGTTTAAATGTCATCACTCGTTTGGTGCAGTGAAGGAAAACATCGTGAGGAAACCTAAATGTGAAACCAAAAACAGCGTATTGAAATGACTTTCTTTGCCCAGAAGTGGGATATTATATTTGTGGGGTCTTACATTAACTGTTACTAACATAACCGTTCAACAATACCGAATTCTATAACAGAGATAATAATAATAATACAGCACATTTTATAATAATATTGATGATTAATTCATTTTTAATTATTAAATATTAACGGTTCTATTTGTTAAAAATCAGTTTAACACTGATTATCTCTTTCTGACATTAGTGATTTAACGTTCGAAAGAAGAAGACGGCATTAACTAATCACCGCCGCAACAACATTCACAGATAAAGCCGTTAATTTATAAAAAAAAAATGTTAAATTTTATAAAACATTTCAACTTAAAATTAAATTATTAGTATAAATTAAATTGAATAAGGTATAATTCGAACGAGTACTACACTGACTTTGTATAGCGAGTTTCTTCAGCCTCGGGCGGAACGCGGGACGGCTAATTATTTCCCGCCCTTTCCTTCCCGCGCCCGATCAACGCTTCCGGAGCGTGGAATTTATATTCAAATTTGAAATGTTCAATTTTCGAATGTATATTGAAAATAATTGTCAATGTGCCACGAAAAAAGTTTTTATATCACGGTACTCTTTTTAAGCAATTCTTTGGCTATTTTTTATTTGAAACAGATATAATTATTTAGTGTATAATAATTTTTAAAAATGGAACAACTTATATTTACAAATCTATTGGTCGCCATCGCACATAGATGTTGGTGCCGTAAGAAATGTTAATCAATTCACACAAACCAATGCACCGCCAACCTTAGGAACAAAGGCCCCCTAGAGCCCTTGTTCCAGTCCAGACATCTATTCGTTTTGATAGGCCAGATTAATTATCTGGCCTCTCAAAACGAATAGATGTTTCACATCAAGAAATGATAAGAAAGCTTGTGAAGAAACTGGTCTGCACTTTTGGAAACCTAGCAGTTTGGAGAGGTACCATCGCCATCCTGCAATGCCATACAATATATATTTACTATATTTTTTTATATTATGTCTGCTTTAAGTACAAGCTTGCGATTTCTCACAGCTGCGCTGCGACTACCTTTTTGCGGGGAATACATTTGGAGTTTATTCTACCACGGTGCTCCAAAGAGAGAGGGTATAAATGCAGATACCAGTGACAAAAGCCGAGATGACCCAGTGGTTAGAACGCGTGCATCTTAACCGATGATTTCGGGTTCAAAACCAGGCAGGCACCACTGAATTTTCATGTGCTTAATTTGTGTTTATAATTCATCTCGTGCTCGGCGGTGAAGGTAAACATCGTGAGGAAACCTGCATGTGTCTAATTTCAACGAAATTCTGCCACATGTGTATTCCACCAACCCGCATTGGAGCAGCGTGGTGGAATATGCTCCATACCTTCTCATAGGGAGAGGAGGCCTTAGCCCAGCAGTGGGAAATTTACAGGCTGTTTATGTATATATATGTGACAAATTCCATCCGAGACATGCAGGTATGATTTTAACACCTGAAAATTAAGAGGCGCTGGTCTGTGTCATGTTATATATAAGATTTATGTGTTTTTTTATGTAATAAGTATGCGTACGGGCAAATCGGCCACCTGATGGTACGTGATCGTGATGGTAAAACGAATGGTTATCTTTGTACCACGTCAACGCGCCATCAACCTTAGGAACTGAGATGTTATGCCCTTGTGCCTGTAGTCACACTGGCTCACTCACCCTTCAAACCGGAACACAACAATACTGAGTATTACCGTGACAAGTTATCTGATAGGTGGATATTCGGGGCTAGTATGTTTATTTAGTTTGATGGTAGTTTTTCATTTCTTTGTTCAAACATAAACATATAATTCAACACAATATTATATAGATGATAAGCGTGGAGCTAATACTTGTTGACTTTCAGTTAGGATAAATTGTATTATATAATTGTATTTAACTAACATAACTTTGTAATTTAAATGTTGGTAAAGAGTAACTATTGAGTTTCTTGTCGGTCCGTCTCTGTAGAATCTACATTTCGAAACGGTGATAGCTTTAATTAATATAGTTCTTTTAAATTACGATTCAAATGAATAAAGTATATTTTGATTTTGTTAAAAGAGACATACCAATACAAATAAACATATAAATTCCCATTTAAACTCAAAATATTAGCGGTGACGTAACTCCAAATAAACCACCCTAACATCTAAGATGATTTCTCAAAAAGGAATAATCTTATATACAGTTTAAAAGACGAAATGATAGCAATCTTTTATCTCTTACCCTTCTATATTAAACTTAGCGAGGGAACGTCTTCATAAAGATATGAAAGAGAATACAAGTTTTCACAGAACAGCGGGATTGAACGAAGTGCTCCCGATGACTAACGATATTACATTCTATACTATTAAAACGATCGTATTGAAATTGAACTTGTAATTTACTTGAATAGAGAACAATGACTTGAATGTATATAAAAATCAAATGAAATCAAACAATCAAAATACTCTTTATTGTATACCAGTAAACACATTCTTTAGTCACGTTCAAGAATACACAAGATGCGGCCTTATCGCTAGAACAGCGATCTCTTCCAGGCAACCTTAAGGTAGAAAAGAAACAGAGGTAGAAAGAGGTATAGATAGAAGTAGTAATATCTAATCGTATCAATAATCTTATATATTAATAGCGTAAGACGATTTTTGTCCCAGTGTTTATGGGACGATGGCTGCGCATAAACAATCGGTTAATGTCTCATTTTGAAGAGCTCCAGCCGTAGATGTGCTGAAAAATAAAGATTCTTGATTGCTATTTATATATATAAATTGTTGCTAGAATTAATTTTAGAGAGGGGAAAAAAAGTTATTGGCCGATTAGAGAGCGATGCTACGGATAACGTAAACATTCTAATTGATCTAATTTATACTTTTTGATGTTAAAACTTTCTGAAAAATCTTTTGAATAAACGGGAAGTTTCACGGGAGACCCACTAGTAATAATTTAAATATAGTACGACAACGTAGATGTAGCATCGACAAAATATAATACGTAAAACCGATCACATCCGAATTAAGTGACTTCAAAATCATCAATCTTTATTTATTTCTTATGCGATAATGATCTTTACGCAAACGTAACTTTGTAATAACCGAATACATTCGCCAAATTGACGTTCGATTGTATTTTTTTTTTTTTTATTGATGCTACATTTAAATTGTGTCGTACTATACAATGAAATTCCTAGATACTTGAACTTCATTATTATAATGATTTAAACTGATATCACTTCAAACGTCATCTACTTTTACTACACTACTATTTTTTAATAACTGTTAAAATCGATGTTGCTAGTTGCAATAATTATAATATGAAATAAAAAAAAATTAACTACGAAGTTTGAATACGCTTTCCTGTAACTTTTTGCATTCCTATGAATGACATGTTCATACACATTTTTAATTTATAGTTTGCACACATAGTGGTACTTGTGAATTTGTCGTTGGTGAGCCTTATAAAAAACTCAATTGATTTACGGGGCGCACGTCAGTAGAGGGCTGTATCGATTTTATATTATTATAACTAATTTACTTAATATATAATATATATATATATATATATATATATTCAAAATATATCTCTTCCGCGGTAACGTCTGTTCTCAGCTCGTATAGGTAATTAGCGAGTCCCTCGCAAACGCAACTTTATTTATTTCGACGACTCGCCTTCATTTAAGAGGTTTGGGGTTTATGTGGATGGAATCGTTTTGATACAAGGATTAAAAGTTGATATATATATTTTTTATAATTAATTCAAATCAAATCTAAATATACTTTATTCAAGTATGTCATTTTACATGAATAAATTAAATTTAATTCTAACACCGGTTCTGAATGTAGATTTGTCTGAGAACTGACTAGAAATTCAGTAGTTTTCTGAGAATCAGCTACATATTTTATTAAAAATATTGGATTATTACTTGTACAAGTTGTGTAACTTATGCAAATGCTCCCGCTCAAAGATAAGGTTAGTGAGGTAGGATAAATTTAGTGAGGTACGATTGGTCTAAGCGACCTCCTACACGTATCAATCCACTAGCATCCATGAAAGGTGTAAGAGCTATAATGCTAGACCGAGAACTGATTGTCCTATTTTTAGCCAATATGCCATATTCGACAGGAAATGATTAGCAATTTGCCCGTCCGCGAACCCAGATCTATAATAAAAAAAATATAATTTCATTTAAACTGCTTAATATAAATAATTTACATTAATAAACTTCAGTAAAGTTTAGAAATATTAAACATGGTTAAGGTAAGGGTTAAACAAAACAATTTTGTCGTGTTTTACAGTCACTATTATTAATCTGGATATTATAGATAATTTTGACAATATATTACACCAATAATAATATACCTACTTAAAATAAATTATATAAAAAAATACTATCAAGTATCAAGTGGCTTCTGTCGAGCTATAAGAGTTTATTCATGCTCTTTAGAAGAATATCTCAAAGGTGTAGAGCTAAGTTACAATATGAGATACATTTGCGCGCATAAATCTTAAGTAGGTACAATATATTTAACTTATATATTTATATACAATAAGTTATGTGGAAGTTTGAATTAATGAAAAATATTTTATATTAAAATCATTTTTGTCGCAGCATTTATATCGTAGAAAAGAAAAATAAGCAATGATTTATTAAATGCATGTTTTAATAAAAACATGTCATTATCAAATTTCGGAACCATCCATTTTGAAATAATTAATTATTGGAGCTGACAATGCGAGATGACTACTCTTTGGTAATTTTCAGACAAAAGTCACATCTATGTTTGAATTTTAACCGACTTCAAAACAAGAGATTATCAACCGGTTATATTCGTGTTAGTTATCTCATTCCGTGCGTCATTTATCAACTGATTTCAATAATAGTTTTTTGTTTAGGACTGTATACTTACCGTTTGTTACCATTTAAAAAGAAAAAAAAATCAATTATTTTTTTGATATAATTTTATATAGTAACTAAAATCAGCGACAATCAAATTTTTTATTAATACCTTATTCAAGTTCATACGTTGTAAGAATAAGAACATTTGAATAGTCAGTTTATCAGATTAAAGTATTTCTTAAATACCGCGGTGATATAAAATATAAGAAAACATTGTCTGAAGCATTGTTGATCAGCAAAACATGCGAATACAGAAGATACAGTCGGCATACTATGTAAAATCCTACAAGGTAATCTTTGATGGCTTGTATCTACATAGTATAAAATGGAGTCGCTTCCCGTCGTCTTTATACTCATATCTTTTAAGCTACGTAACAGATTTTAATGCGGTTTTAATCAATAGTAGTGATTCAAGAGGAAAGTTTATATGTATAATATATACAAATTATAGAAAAAAAAAAACCGAAATCTTAAGTACTATTAGCCTGAAAAAAATTAAACTTTTTCTTTTGTTCTGCAACATTCATTTGTATACAGACCCTTATTGGTAGTTATTTATAATTTGTATATGTATATAATAATATATTTAGTCTTACTTTATAAACAATTTAACTTGCTATTTATTTTTATTGCATGTTGATTTCCCAATCAAGATTTGATAAGAAATACATTGCGTGTTGATGAAATCAATTATCTGTTCTTAAATATTATTTAATACAGTAAGTTAATATAACACTTTTCTCCCCGAGCGTATTTTAGCTAAGATGGTTTTCTCCCACAAATTTGGCCGGCGCTGCTTAACACTAAATGCTGTATCATACACCCACGACGACGGATTTGTGTGGACATGCTTAGTCAAAGAAATAAATACATTTATTTATTCTTTATCGTGCCAATACTTAAAGCTAAATTTTACATATGGATTAAACAAAAGTTGCATGAATGCAACAGGCGGCCTTAGCAATAAAACAGCGATCTATAAATATATATATATATATATTTTTTTTATTTACTTTTAATATATATTTATTAACATAAGAATTATTAACATTAAAGTCTTAATCTATACTAATATTATGAACGTGAAATACTAATATTATAACTCTGTCTCTGTCTATCTGTCTGTTGCTCTTTTACTGCCAAACAAATGAGCCGAATTTGACGAAATTGGGTATGAAGCAAACTTGAAGGAAGGACATAGGCTACTTTTTTTAGCTTAACACATGACAATGAACATAAACACAATACACATAAATATAAATTAAAAAAAATAGTTAAATCACCTTGGCAAGAATGCAGCATGCCCCGTTGAATCGCAATTCCGATTCTCTGGGCAAAAAATGGACTAACTGTCACTAGTATAGGCAACAAGGTTAGGTGTTACACTTTCAATAAAGGTTTTCGCATTATCACACCAAGGATTTAATAACTTTTAGCTTAGTGACACCTCATGGTAAGTGGCAGTGGTGGACTAACAGGGCGGAAGGGGCGGCTCGCCCCGGGCCTCCAGTCTTGGGGGCCCCCTAATGCATCCGCGTTCCCCTGATCAAATCCTAAACGAGACTTTAAAAATGTGCTTAGTACCTACATAATTTCCTCAAGATCAAAACGCTACACTCTACAGCTAGCTAAACTTTTTACATATAAACATATATACACATAGACACTTATTTAGTATAAAAAGCTTGTAAAACTATTTTTTTTTTAAAGTTGGGGTCCTCATTCGGCTTTGCCGCCCGGGCCTCTGACGGGCCTAGTCCTCCACTGGTATGTGGCCATCGAGACGTAATGTTAAAAGTCAACCTTAATTTTATAGATAATATAATTAAATTATGTTGCAAACAATGCAAGGTCAAAAATATTTACATACCGATAGCAACAATAAACTATCTTTAGAATATTTTAAATTAACATGGTTATTTTTATTACAACAAATATTTAAAACGGGATATTTACAATGTTTTTTAACTTTATTTGTGGAGCTCGATATTTCGACATTATCTACGAATGTCTTGTACACGAGACTTTCTCGTATTAAATACTTTTTGTAATAAACTTTTCTTGTTTCCAAATAATATCTATTCACACACAACAATAATAATGACGCGACATTAATATTTGTGTGATTATTTTTTATTTATAATGTGATTCCTAGTAATAAGACTGTTTGGTTTTTTTACTTAGGTCGAAAAAAATAAACCCGAATACTAGTTTCTATTAAAAACTAAACATATTGAAATATTTAATCAGTTACTTGACGTCGATTCGAACTCATTTGAATTTAAAACTTTTTTTTTTTAAATCACTTTTTCAGACTCAGACCACTTTAGAACATGTATCATCATTGTCTTCAATATTTTTTAAAACAAGTGTTTTAGGAATCAATTATACTTGTTAACTAAAATAAACAAATTAATTTATAATATGACCTCAAATACAGCTATTCAATTGATCGCGATGATTGAAAACGAAGAACCTCGCCGTAACCATTACGTACATGCGCCAACGACCATGGAAACTAAGATGTTATGGCTCCTGTGCCTGTAGTTACACTAGCTAACTCACCCTTCAAACCGGAACACTATTATATACCGCTGTTTGACGCTAAAATCTGTGATAGGTAGTTTGTCAACCAGAAGAGTTTGCACAAAACCCACCACCAAGTATAATTAAAAAGTGGAAGGATAAAAGAGTTTGTTATTTAATTTATTATTTTATGAGCCGAGATGGCCCAGTGAGCCGAGATGTCCCAGTGGTTAAAACGCGTGCATCTTAACCGATGATTTTGGGTTCAAACCCAGGCAGGCACCACTGAATTTTCATGTGATTAATTTGTGTTTATAATTCATCTCGTGCTCGGCGGTGAAGGAAAACATCGTGAGGAAACCTGCATATGTCTAATTTCAACGAAATTCTGCCACATGTGTATTCCGCCAACCCGCATTGGAGCAGCGTGGTGGAATATGCTCCAAACCTTCTTCTCAAAGGGAGAGGAGGCCTTTAGCCCAGCAGTGGGAAATTTACAGGCTGCTAATGCTATAAAAAAAAAAATTATTTATTAGACAAAACTAGCAACATCTCATATATACGTCTTATCCATATAATTTCAAGCAGCTCCTCAAGCCTCGGGGAACAGCAAGAAAGTCACAAGTAAAATTTAAGTAATTATAAGGAGCGCTAATCAACGGAGTTTCTTAATTACGATTAACGGTCCGTCCGGCCCCGCGAGATGCTATCGCTTGTTCGCAATTTGAATTTTCAAATTTAGAAGACTAATATAGAAAATAGACAGGTATTTTGTGTTGTTTTTTTTTTTCTCTTTAATATTTGTCAAAGAACAATAATTTTGGCTTGTTGTATAATTTGAGTTGTCGTTGGTAGATTTTTATTTGTTTTTTATCTATTCATAAATGTTAAACTGGCTTGCATAATGCTTACCACCTTAATACTGGAGACTTTTAATTCAATAGCATTTCAAAAGGGTTTGAATCCGAAATCGTCACGATTCATCTGACGAAGCCTCTAGTCCATTTCAGATTCGACCTTCGACTTGTCAGGGTAATGATGTATTTTGATCTTATACAAATAAATAAAAGTTATAAATTTATCAATTTATAATTATCAAAATTATGTTAATTAACAAGTTAACAATCAACACAACAACTATTTTAATTTTTGTCTATCTGTGGAAAACCTTAAAAACTGGACATAGCTAATATAAATATTAAACTAAAAAAAAGCCATCACACGTCGTTAAAACAAATAAATAATATAAATACCTCATCCATTGCAAATCAAATCTTTGGGCAATATATTTAATGTTAACATTTCTTGAAAACATCCTAAATTGAAAGAAGGGTTCCGGATGTAAGCGACAAAGTTATCTTAATCTTAAGAAACTGGACGTTAAACTTACTCCTATTTCCTCCAAATGAAATATAAACAATGTATAAATACAGATTATAAAGAAGATCGAGAATCTAATCGAAACTTGGGCCGTGCTTAAGTCTCATCAAAGGTGTCAAATCAGCTAATGCTATATCAGGGTATGAAGGTGTTTTTTTTTAATAATATAGGTATGGACGCAGTTATTTCCCGGGGTTTCAACCAAAGGCCTCGAAATCTACAGCCTTGTAAACTAGTTACTAGAAACCGAGTCAGTGAATAGCGTGTACTGAGGAAACAATATACCAACAACACAAAGTTTGACTAAACAATGTGCATGTCTCTGCAAACGTCACCGCTATAAAGGGTTCGGATGCTGTAGATTAAATCAATCCTTTGTTCTCTGTGGTATGTTTGTCTTCGGTAACATCTTTACATAGTTAAGGTGAACTGAATTTTGCCTACGTTTTTTCTTGTCTTTGAAACGTATTTGATTTGCTACGATTTTTTATACCATAAGAATTATCATTGCAAAGTTCGCCATAGGTACCATTTCTCGTGGTAAAATGTGTTCTGTGCCTACGCAAAAAACTTCGTGCAATGCCCTTCCATTACTGAAAAAATAATAAAAGAAAAAATTATAAACTCTAACAAAAAAATCGGTTGAAGTTAAGGTTAATCATTATTTTTTTTCATCGAGCTTTAAATCTCAACGATTCTAAAGATATTTTACTTCAAAACTATTTCAGCATTGTAGATCTAATAATAAAATATTATGTAACCAGGACAGTGTACACAAGGGTTAATTCGTCACCATAGAAAGTATGTACACAAGCTTGAAACGTATAGAATGCAATTCCGTCACAGCTTTTCCGCCCCATTTGCAACGTCCTCGTACAGTCGAAACAGTCTTTGAGCCGTTTGAAAATCGAACCTGAGCGTCAATCAGCCAAATTGGAGGTCCATAAAGATCGGAATTTAAAAGCCCGTTTACACTTAATCGAAACGATTTTTTTTTTAAATTTATCTGCTTATCACATAAGTATATTTCATGTGAAATTGGTATTATGGAAATTATTTCAAGATAATTTATATTAATGTTAATAATAGCAGTTATGTAATACAAATGACCTTTGAATTGGTAGTAAGACTGTATCGTTTCCTCACTTAGCAAGACATTAATGATAGCTTAGACTACTTTTTATGCAAGTCACTACAGCCTACTAAAAATATTGATTTTTATTTTACTTTGTAATCGATTGTTTGATTATTTAATATGTCATGTCACTTAAATTCGATCTTCATTTTTAGTTTTGCGTTATTAAAGTCAAGGAAGCTCAAATAAAGTCTCATGAAATCTTTAAATAATTTGCGGATCCACAAACGCAAGGCAAACATAGGATAACATTTTCATTATTTAAATCGTTTTAATTTTTTGTGAACAGTCGCTAGCGCGGTCCTTTTACGATTCTCAATTTAAATTTCAAATTCGCCACGTTTTGAAATTGGAAATGAATGGACGTTGGATGCGCCTTCTGTTTTACGATATTCAAATTTTTTGCTGAAAACATCTATGGCCTTTTGAGTTTTATTTCGAATGCTATTGAAAAAATGTTTAGTGGTAATATTTCTGGACGAATGTAAAATTAAAATTACTGTTACTGTTTTATTCCTGTGTGGAATATTTGTTATTTTACATATTCTGACAACAAGAATAATATCATAACAGCCAACCAATTTATATTTTATTAAAAACAAATGGGCCAACACTATTATCTTGGTGTGCGTGGTGTGCTGCCGTGCTTGTAACTCGCCAAACGACATACTACTTTACTAGTGTGCGTGTATTACACGACAAAAAAAAGTGGTGCGATTCTAGATATAACAGTCGTTCTAGATATATAAATAATCGAAGATCATATATTCAAAATCTATAAATTTATATATCGCGTGTATGTATTGTCCAAAAAACAAGTAAACTTCATTAAAAAAATGCACCAAATCACTCAAGAAGTAGAAATAGTCGCGGCCATATTGTATACATCGTTTGAAAAAATACAAGTCTGAGTTCATCATTTAACTATCCACACAATAGCTACATTGATATTAATACTTAACTCAAGGGCCTTTATGAAACTCATAGAAACAAAAATATTCAATTATGATCCTTATTTCTTAATATATAAGAACCATCATAATTCTAAGTGCCTATTACAATAATTATTGAATTTTGTACCTTATCATTTTTGAAAAAAGAACAATAAAAAATTAAGCTTAAATAAGGAAATTATTGTTATAATGTGAGCCTTATGTTTAACGTGATTAAAGCTATTTTAATAAAAACAATACAGATTCAAGTGCAATAGTGATACACCACGCGGCTAGAAATTTGCGGGAATGATGAGTTTTTTTTTTAATACTTGTTATGTTGATAATAACTATAAAGTCCAAGGTGCACAAAATTAAGAAATTATTTTGCATTTTCCAAATTTAAATATTATTAATTCAATATTTTTTTTAACCATTGCCTGTGTTTTAAGAAAGCTATCTTTTACGTAAATATAAATTAAAAAAAATATTTAATAGCTTCGTACGCCTATTAGTTTGATTCTATATAAAGCGGTCACCAATTTTAAGGTACATGGTATGTACCTATCATAATCATACGTGTTACAAAAAATATTGTTAATTAAAACAAAAAGAAAAATTTCAATTACGAACTTAAATATTTCAACAATAGTAAAATTATTTAAAAAAAAAAAAAACAAACCTTTAAATGTAAAGCTTTCCACACACGCGCCTCTTTATCCTAAAGCTGATTCTACACGGTTCTCACAGGCATATTGTATTTAATTAAGGCGGTAATGGCAGGCGCGTGGCCCTCGTTTATTCGAGTACTCAACTAAGTGGAGGTGAGTGGGTGCTTTATTTTTTTGAATTTGTAACTGAAGTATCATTGGTTTATTTAATGATTGGGAATTCGAGTGCGGGTATTGATGAATGATTCGAAATTTGAAAAGGGGTTTTGTGTTATTATTGTAATGTAAAAGGTTTGTTTTTGAATTTAGATTATGATCATTTTAATTTTATTTTTATAAGTTTTTTTTGGCTATCAATTACGCTAGGCAATGGTATGATTCGGTTTTTTTTTTAAATTAAATCTATTATAATGTGCTTACGACTAATAATGTGTTTATTATTAATAAAAAATGTAAATTACTTATAATAGATAATATAAATATAATGTAACAAGAACTTACTTTGTGGTAGGTACCACACTCATCCTATATCCCACCGCAAAGCAGTATACTTAGGTACACTTAGTATTGTTGTGTTCCGGTTTGGGTGAGCCAGTGTAACAACAGGAACACGGGACATAACGTCTCATTCCCCAAGCTTGACGCATTGGTTATGTCAGAAATGGCTATAATTTCATTTGGCACCGATGTCTATGGGCAGTGGTGACCACTTACCATCAATCAAAAGACGCCGGTTCTTCTCGGTAGAATCTACATTCCGAACCGGTGATAGCTTTACTTTAAATAATTTGTTAAATGACGATTCAAAAATGCTTGTAAAAGCCTACTTGAATAAAGTATATTTTGATTTTGATATACATATTTATAATAAGTAACGCAGTCAATAGCTATAAATGAAATATTTATATAAGGAAATCTATATTTATCAAGTCCGTCAAACAGACAAATCAAAATGTGTCAACTTGTGTGTATACAGTATATGTATTTTTTTTTTTAAATTTTGCTATTATTATATTGATTGTTATTATAGTTAATTATTTATACATACCAATAAGTCATTTATAAACATCTACATAATATAATTGAAATGATAATTCAAAAAGATAAAATGATAATATAACCCTCCACACTAATTTTAGTCGTTAGTCAGTGAAAGTTGATATATGGAGCAAATTGTGGACACGTGTGGGCCGCCCTTAATGGATTCACTATGTTGGTAGAACTGACTTGTATTATAAAGAGCTGTCACAAGATAAATCCGTGTATGGAGTCGAGAACAAAAGAGTTTGTATATGTTACATTGCCGTTACGAAAAATAATAAGCAATTAGTTACCGATATGGTGGATTTTCTTATGTTATAATTAGGTTGACATCTCTTAGTGTCACTGCCCAGAGACAGTGGTACTGTAAGAAATATTGACCATTCCTTACATCGCCAATGCACCACCAACCTTGGGAACCAACCTTGGTGTAAGTAGTTCCACAACAATACTGATACAGATGAGCTTGTATAAAGCTCAAGGGATAACATCTTAGTTCCCAAGGGTGTTGGCGCATTGGCATGTAAGAAATGACTAATATTTCTTTTAGTTTATCGGCGGTGGTGACCACCTTAAATCAGGTGGCACGTTTGCCCGTACACCAAACTATTACATATAAAAAAACCTTGGTAGATGCAATAGTGAGGAATAAATTGATCGAAGAAATTAGGTTTAGTCTTCAGTTAAGTTCTTACGTCGCCTATTTCGATTTAAGACGAAAGGGTCAACCAGTGCGTCATACATTTCGTGACGTAGGTACGCAGCTGAAACGAAGATAAACAATGACTGAGGGACTGGAGAAAAATTCAAGATCGCGCAGTGCGCTTAGTAGTGAGCTATCATTGAAAGATTAAATCGGCTATAAGTGAATCCGGGGAAAACCATATATTTTTTTTTTTTCAATTTTTTTATCATCGAATAAATTTTAACAATGCTATATATTCCAATGCTCAAAACTAAGCTATAAAAAAATAACAAACGTCCTGGCAACAAAAATATATATTTATTTTATCCTATAAAGTTTACAATTCTCAAAAAAGATTAAATACTTTCAAATGTATTCCTTTACTCTTGTAATGATTTTATCTTTAAAAAAAAAACCTTTTAAGCTGAAATCGTAATCCGAGACGGTGACGCAAAGGACACTTTCTAGTACTTATCACGTGATCTGGAAACAAATTGTAAACAATTTGTAAACAACGCTAACGCTCTGACACACGCGCATAAAGATCTTGCGACAATTACTTTAGGGTTCCGCGTGCAATTGAAAAAAAAAGAAATGTTATAATCTATATATATAAAAGCGAAATACCACTCACTGATTAAACACGAAATCTTAGAAACTATATCACCTAAAAACTTGGCAGGTAGGTTCCTTATAGGTTATATACTTCCGCTATGAACACATTTTACGAAATTCCAACCCTAAGGTGGTGAAACGGGGTTGGAAGTTCGTTTTTTATAAATTTCTCGCGTGTAAAGCCGCAGGTTCAGCTAGTTTTATGTAAATAACGTATTAGATGCGAAAGTTTTTAATAACGAACGGTTTCACTTCTCGTTTTTAGAGTGATCAGTCGTCCTTCCTTAAGGTTTAAGCTTGCCTTATACAAAATTTCATCAAATCCAGTTCCGTAGTGGTTGTGAACAACAACTGTGGTTACAGACAGACAGATTTTCTTTACCATTTATAATATAGTATAGATATTATTAATGACTAAAAACGACAGTAGTTACGAAAAAATTTTTTTTTAATTATATACGGAACCTTATGAACACTTAAGCACTCACACCTGAAAGTTTTCTCTAAGAATTGCTAATTCGATACTAATCCATTATCAGATGGTATCGGTGCTGCGACGAACACTTCGGGCGCCATTATTAACAAAACCTTACGCTTTCGGATTCTTTGGTATCTTTGTATAAAATGGTCCGCGCGTTTCGTATCAAATATATTAACAGATGACTTTTTGTCACTTACAACGAGTTAAATAAATATTGGAAATTTTAGTCGAATTTTTAATCTTAATATATTAAATAATATACATTATTATTTTAAAATTTGTTGTGATGTAGTGAAAAGTTAATAATATTTAAAACAGTGACTGTAATTAGGTAGAACGACGAACGCTAATAAAATAATAATAAGTCCTTAACAGTTCATATTAAATTGTATCGAAAAAAGCCAATAAAAAAACGATATCACGATCAGATCGATACGATTTGTCTATTTAAAAATAATCAACGATATTATACTATACATTTGACAAATATAAAAAAAATAGCATTCATTTTAACATCATAGCATTCGACGCTTCCTCGAATACGGATGTCGTTTAAAATTTAATTGAAAATAAATACAATTTAAAAAAGCTAATCAATGTTGAAAATATTTATATTTTATGTAATCTATCTCTTTCTGATTGATTTGACATTTGCCAGAAGGATACAGCGTTATAACTCATCAACCTTAACAACATTTACAGGTAAAAACGTTACAGATCACGCAAACCACACTACACTCAATTTCTTTATTAGAGACAATATTGTGTTTTTTGTTAGCATTAGCAGTTCCAGAGACAATATTTTTTTTTTTTCGTTTAACGTCATTGAAAGTAAAAGTGCTCGGATTGAGGGATTAAGGATTTTAAATTTCGAATAAGAGCCGGTAAGTGTTTTGATATATGAACTTCAAATGCTAATTCTACTTTGTATATAAGATTTACACCATAGATATGATAGAAGTTGGAGTTACTATGACTTTACTTATAGATCAACGACCTAAATACTTTTAAGCAAGAAACCAAACCTCCATTTGATTTGTGTGTGTCTCTGTTGCATCTTGCCTATGGATTGATTTAAGTTACTTCAATGCAATTGTTTATGTTTTGTAGATACACATGTGACAGAATTTCATTGACATTAGGCTCATGCAGGTTTCCTCACGATGTTTACCCTTACCGTCATGCACGAGATGAATTATAAACGCAAATTAAGCATATGAAAATTCAGTGGTGCCTGCCTGGGCTTGAACCCGAAATCATCGGTTAAGATGCACGCGTTCTAACCACTGGGCGATCAGACGCATACGTCCTTCTAAAATTGAAAAAAAATCAGTGACGTCACAAACACGCAGTAAATCGTTGCGGCATTACTTTTAATATTAGCGGTCAAAATGTAATACTCCATTACGGGCCCATAGAGAAACGCACAGTTCTTAGGGAGTTTATCGCATTAGATCGCAGCAGAGTGGCCGTTTTTTCATCTAAGTCCGACAAAGGCGAACACACAATGGTGTTACGTAACGTGAAGCCTTATGGCGTTTCAGACGATACATATTATTATGATTATTATTTTTACTTTTTACTAGTAGCTGGTTGTTGTCCTGTGTAGCTCACCAGGGTAGATCCCACCCCCTCGTAAATTAATCCGTTATGGTGATGGTGTGTTATAACGCAGTACCACTGGGCAAATAAACTAATAATTAATGTACATTAAGCTTCATTATTTATTGAGATTATTATTGTATTAATAAAAGTAAAAGGTTTAACGTAAAATGAACTCATTTAATTTTATATACCTAATTGTTATGAAAAGTGTAATGCTTATATATATATTTGTTATCAGATTTAATTAGATGGATAAGACATCGTAGCAAACTCAGATGATATTTTACCGTTTAAAATAATTTGTTCTCTTTTTATATTTTGATTGATAATTCATTTATATTCCAGTGACAGCTGTCATTGACCCCTTGACCGACGGTAATCCAGCCGCCGCCGCTCCATCTACTTCACTCAGGCACTTAATGACGACCTGCCTGGGTCTATTTTTCCTGATAAGTTGAACTCTGGAGCCTTTAAGAGTAGAGTGAACAGGTTTCTTTTGGATGGGCGTGTACCTTCGTCTTCATCTACACTTTCCATCAGGTTAGATGGAACGCCTATTCCATTACAACTATAAAAAAAAAAAAAAATAGTGTCATTCTTTCAAGTGTTCGATAAAGTAATATTAATAATAGATGGTATCTGCGGCATATATATATATATATACAGGACAGGCCATAGGAAATGAGTCACCTGTAAGTGTTCTGCTCATAGAAATTGGCGCCGTAAGAAATGTTAACAATTCCTCACATCGCCAATGCGCCACCAACCTTGGGAGCTAAGATTTGATATCCCTTGTGTCTGTTACATTGGCTCACACATTCAGAACACGACATCCACCCAGAGTATGTATAGAGTGAAGTATACATACATAAAATTTATTATAAATTATTTTGTTCCTAAACACTAAACTATATTTATTTTTACAGAATAGCCAACAAAAAAATCCGTGTGAAACAACCTTAGGAGCTTAAAAATCTCAATACGATTATCATAGGGATTATGCCGTACGACCGACACTTACCTTTAAGCAACAATGCAACATTGGTCAATAATGTCTCTACTTATAAACTAATTCAAGCGTTAATCATGGTCGCTATTGATAAATATAATGTAACACTCAGAAACAGCAATGAATGCGAATTTGCGAGATCGTCGTTATCTATATAGTTATAAAAAAAGTTCGATTCGGACTCGCACAGTTCTACAACCAGACCAGATGTAGCGACGAATTTTGGCGGTTTTCGGATCTTTTCTTGTGCTATATATTACTCCTTGCCTAATTTCATGATTCCAGATCAACGGGAAGTACCCTTTTGATTATTGGAAGCGTGATACAAACGACTATATCTTTTAATTGCGCAAACTCTACGCGTTCCTGAGAAAAAGGATCTTCCACAGTGACAAAAGGACAACGAAGTCTTATAAAAGTTTCCTGTAGCGATGCAGAGCCCTAAAAATGGTCTTGAGATTTGACGTAACGTACAATCCAACTTATTTTAGCAGTAACGAATGTCTGAATTAGAAATACTATATTATATGTTGTGGCTAGAAGTCCTCGGGGTCTGTATCATACTAGCGAATAGACTTGCTAATAGTCACGATAGTCACTCTGTTAAGTAAAGAAAAGAAAAAAAAAATGGTACCTTTTTATTTACCTCAAATATTATATATTCCATAGCTCTTATACTTTAAGTTTGATATCTAAAAAACCCTGATTTATCACTGACTAACCTAGGTAGCTGAAATGTCTTAATGTCCCAGAGAGACAACCAAAAAATTTTAAAACTTATAACTTTTAACTCTTAATATACTTATTGCTACATTCACATGGGCGTAAGGTAAATACAATATATATTGGTATAATAATATATCAAAAAAAATGGCGAAGCGCTTCGATGCGCTTCGCTTGGCTCGTCTTGGAGACACTACCGCGCCTTAGAATTCTTATTTATTAAGATTCAAAAGTCCAAACTAACGGCGATCCATCGACGCTAAATTACGAGACGACTGCCGTTTGACGTTCTACCAGGGTGACATTAACAGCAAAAAGTAAACAGTCACTCTCCTCTGGAAATTGATAATCTCGCTGTCATGTCTATAAATATATATATCGAGTTTTGTATATACTTATGAGTCAAAAACATAAGAAGCCTCAATCAATTACAAGACGCGGATAAAAGGGATATGATATAAGTAGAATAATCATGGCTATTACAGAATTGAATTTCCCTTCCACTTATACACATGTCTGGACTCAGCTTTACTTGGAATTATTACAAAATTATAGACGCATTTAAACGTGTCAAATATCGGAACGGAGTGCGCGTAATCGGGACAGATATAAAACTTGTCAATGTTGTTTTTATGTTATTAGTTCGTGGACACCTGATATTAACGGTCACCACCACCCATAGACAATGGCGCTGTCAGAAATATTAACCACTACAGCCACACTTTTGTTCAACAAATGAACCTTACGTATCAATATGGCTTTATACAGACATATTTTGCAAGAACTTCAAACCTTAACACAACAATAATAAGTATTGATGTTTGACCGTAGATTGTATGAGGAGGTTTCTACCCAGATGGGTTAGCACAAAGTCCAAGTAAATACAATTAACCTAACAAAGAAAACAAAAGATTGAATAACTTAATAAAACAGAACTGTAACATAAAGACAGGTCGACTTAGCTTTTATATATATAAGCTCCAAGCGGATTTCTTAAGGTTGAGTTGCGCTGTCAGCGACGTGAGAGGTATAGCCGGGATGTATCACTGTAGCGAGGGGAGGAATGCTGGAAGGGAAAGGAGAAGGCTTCTTTTAAACTAGAATTACACTTTAAGTTGATTCTAAGTTCATCTAATGTTAAATAAAACGATTGGAGCCAATTCCTTCACGTTGCTTAAATATTGATGAGTAGAAACAAATGCTTTCCGCCACGACCGCACAAGAGGTAAAATCACAAAAAACTCTAAAGTCCTCCCAGATTCATACTTGAGATATTTTCGAAAGGAATTCAGAGATCACGGTTCACAGCTGAACAGAAGCTGTAGCCGTGAAATTCTGTATCTTGATTTGTAACAGAAGACATTTTTCATCAGCATTAAAAAAGTTGCAATAATGTTACAATACGATTCTATACACAACTTTCAAATTAAAGACAAACTTAAAAAATCTTGTTTTCTCCGACTAGGAAGGTTGAAATTCTCGTCCTTGCTTGTATTATACATATAAACCTTCCTCTTTAATCACTCTGTTTAATCAAATCAATTTTATTCAAGTAAACTTCACAACGAAGCGTTTTTGAATCGTCGATATTAAAATACTACCACC
The DNA here is from genome assembly GCF_037043105.1 of Vanessa tameamea. Taxonomy (NCBI): domain Eukaryota; kingdom Metazoa; phylum Arthropoda; class Insecta; order Lepidoptera; family Nymphalidae; genus Vanessa; species Vanessa tameamea. The sequence goes on along the minus strand of NC_087332.1, from coordinate 7,363,507 downwards.
GTTTCGGAAAGCAGCCTCCAGCGAGAAGAAACGGCAAGAAACTCGCATAGTTGCTCTTTTCAAAAAAACAGATTTACAATGCTGTTTTTTTACGATATATAATATTAAGATTTATTTATTAATTTAGTCTTAATTTATTGACGAAAATCTAATTAGAATCCGTTGCGTAAATTAAAAGATCTAAGCGTACAGAAAGCGGGAAGCGACTATGTATCATGATGATTATTATTCATTTCTATATTGATATCTGGTCTCATATTTAATCCTGGTGAGCCAATACTATTTAGTTAGGCTTTAGAACCTGTAAAGTAAAGCAGCCCTTACATATCCCACTGTAAGGCCTCTCCCGTTTAGACGACGACTTGAAATTTATTCTACAACGCTGTTCCAATGACAATCTTTTAACAAATATATTCATGCCTGATGGCTGAGATTTCTTTCATACCAAGAAGTTGAAAAATTATAGGTACAAATGAACCTGAGTGCCTGTTGATACTGCAATTATCAACGACGTGTTCGAATCGGTAGACCATGAAAATAATATAAAAATGCTGAAGTCTCTTCCATAGTTGGCCAACCTTCCGTCACATCATCTCGTCCATATTTCACGCAAACAAATATAATAAAAGCCTCAGTCTGAGGTATTTCATATTATATTGTGTTATACGTTTTCATTTCGTCGCCTCACTGAAGGCAATTTTTAAAGAAAATATTATATACGTATATATGATTTCAGTCGACTTTGATGTTACCTCACCTAATCTATTACCTTTATATAATAAGGCTTTAGCGTCACTAATGTTATAAATGGGACGGTGTGTTTGTTTGTTACGATGACACGTCTGAATTACTAAACTGGTCAGGGTGTAATTTTGCACAAGCGTAACGGAAATTACGTCGTAAAATGGGTGAATACTCAACGGTTTTCATAGTTATGGAATGAACGTGACGAAGTCCTTCGATGACGTATTTTGAAATAATGAATAGGTCCAGTGGCTAGCTTAAGCTGCAAATCGCGACCTGGGTTCGACATCGATTCAGTCCATTAGAGCCGGATCTACCATATGGCTTTTTGGGCTTCAGCCCACGGCCCCGTGGATTCAAGAGGGTCCCAGCTATGTAAGTCAAGTCAAAGTCAAAAATAGACGATAGTGAATCCAAAACTTTATTAAATTAAACAGATCTATGGTTTGCAGCCCTGCAAGTCCTGCAATTAATCAAACCCATTCAAATAATTGAATTCAAGTCTACGTTCAGATATGTCTTAGGTGGGCCCCTAAGTAATGTTAGCCCAGGGCCCCTAAACTTAAACGGTCCGGCCCTGCATTAGAGGACTGTTTGGTTTTTCTATCATGAAATTATCTATTATAGTATTCTGAAGTTTCGAAATAAATTCAAAATATAAATATACAATGAAACTAGAAAAGCGAGTGGAGTGGGGCTTGTGTCTGAACTCTCTCCAGTCCCATCAGATTTGAGATGCACCTGTTGTGGTTTACTTACTTAATAAGCACCATAATATACGTAGATCTATTCCCTCACGAAGGCGCGCCCCTCAACGTTAAATTATCAGCGTGCATTAGGACGAGTGACGCTCGAGCTGACAGAAGTCTTGGTGTGCGCGAGTCTAAGAGTAAAGTTTGAAAAGTCTCTTTTGGATTTTCTTTGTTTGAACGCCGTGTATTAACATACATATCGATCACAATGCCTTCTTTCGTGTAATAAATGGTCATGGGCCACGGTGGTAATATCGTGAGGAAATCCTCATGTGTCTAATTTCAATGAAATTCTGCCACATTCATCAACCAGAACGCATTGGAGCACCGTGGTGGAATAAGGTCCGAATCTTCTCGTTGAATGGAGAAGAGGCTTTAGCCCAGCAGTGCTTACTTACTATGTTATAAACGCTATATGTATGTATATTATTAATTAATTCATAATTAAGTTATTATTATAAAAATAAATTTAACTTTTTCTTTTCCTATGTGTGAGTATTTTTCGTATTTATATTTATTTCCGTGCGTGTTACGAAGTCTATTACATCAGTGTATATTATGTGCGTTATAAATTGTAGAATCTATCTTTAGAAATAAATACATATCAAAACATATAAGTTGATTTCTAACAATAAAATAACATCTTCAGATTCGCATCTCTACCCTGATAATTAAAAAAAAAAAAGAAGATTTTTTCTCCATAGTGCGTCCGCCGAAACGAATCAATGTGATCGGATTTCAGATCTAAGTGCACTCACCATAGTTAAGGTAGCTACGACTCATTGACTCTTAAGTCCTTTATAAAAAAAATCATAACGAAATACAACTCTATATCAATGCCACAAAGTTTAATTCACATTATCGATGATCGAGTCGGAATCAGTGTTACTAAATAATTGTTTGTTGTATCACGCCACCCGCGGCGTTTGTTTGAATATAGACGTTTTTTTTAAACGCCCCTCGACTATTGTTGTTATTTTTTGCCTTTACATTATTAAATAAACTAAATACCGAATATAATGAGTGTAAAAATTGCATAATCTATTGTTGTGTTGTTACTGTCGTGTGCTTATTTAAGCGAAAGCGAAACATACGTCCATGTAAGAGGTTTAAGTATTTAAAGTTTTATTTTTGTATGTAGTTTTTGTTACGTATTTGATTTTGGTTTCATTCACATATAATATAAAAATCAAATATAAGTACTAACTCGGTGCTTATATAAAAATAATAATTGTTTAAAAACGTTCGTTTTATGTTACGTTTAAAATAATTTATGATTTGACGCAACTTTGGATGGTGTTCCATACTAAAATGTACATTGTCTTTTAAATAGACAGACAGTACAGACGTTTTTCGTAGCTGTCTGTTAGTGCCTTAATTTCTAAAGTACGCATCAGATTCTGCTTCGGTTTCCATAAAATTTCATTGGGTAGTATTATTCCATTTATTTATTATTCGAAAACATATTCTTAAATTAGATAATTCTAGTAATTTTTTGGTGCAAAATTTATTACGTTCGTTTGAATTGTTTATTATTGATCTAAATTATGACTGACAGTATTTTTAGAAAAACAACATCAAGGGTTAAAGGGCAATAGAGCTTTCGAACTATTTAGGTAACACAGTATAGATGATATACGCAGAGTTTAGTGGTAAACAAATAATAAAACTCGAACCGAAGCTTCGACGTGAAATGTGTAATTTTTTTTTATACACCGAAAATAATCGCGTCGCAATATCTTAAGGCGTGCTCATCATTGTTAAAATGTCCTCATTTAGATTAAGATGTCTCTGTTATGTCGAAAGTTAGTCAGAGAAGTGAATTACCTAAATTTATTTTGGTAGGAAAACGTAAAAGTTTTTATTGACTCGAGACTAAATATTAGCCGTTTTGTTGATATTATTTTTTAGAATCTATTACTATAAGTAAATGTTTTAATATGCTAATAGATGATAAATTTAATGTTTTGTAAACGTTAAAAGGTGCTATAGGGTCCTTACACGGCTTACGATGTCCAAACTATGAGAGAGATCTATTTTGTTTTAATATATCTACGGGAAAGTCTACGATAAAATGTATCTTCATTTTAGAGATCAGTAAGTATTCATATATTTAAGGAATTGGAAAAAAAATAACTTAACACTGACGTTTAGTTAAGTTTATTTTCTATAAGCAATGAGGATAACCATCAGTTGGAACCAGATGGAACCAGTTGGAACCAGAAAGTCAAGACATTGAACGTTGAAGCCTGCCAAATCCTCTATAACCTTTTCTTGACGATCAATCTTTTTTGCAGTGTATTAAATAATTTGTTATTATAATATTAATCCAAAAATGAAAAAATGTTTTTTAAATAATTAATTACGTAGGTAAAGAAGGCATATTATTCGATACAAGATTATATAGATGATAAAAAAGCGTGGAGTAAATGCTCGTTGACTTCCAGGCAGGAGACATAACATACATATACTTATTGTATTTAACTAACATGACTGTATTTTTAGATGTTGAAAAAGAGTATCTACTGAGTTTCTTGCCGGTTCTTCTCGGTAGAATCTACATTCCAAACCGGTGATAGCATTACTTTAAATAATTTGTTAAATGACGATTCAAAAGTGCTTGTAAAAGCCTACTTGAATAAAGTATATTTTGATTTGATTTGATATGTTTTTATTTTTTAAAAATACCTTGATTTATTATGTTTTAATTCAAAAAGTCAACACTTCTTATATTGTCAAATGCGCTCGAGAAATGATAAAATTGTATTATGTTATACTAGCGACATCTATTAAGGAATAGCTGAACATAAAATAGTATGCACTACTAGTGACATCTACTCTTACATAATAAAATCATTCCTCTTGAAAACTTGTTCCCTATGTAATTTATATTTGTATGCATAGATGGCGCTTATAACAAAATTTTAGAATGGTACATTAAATATTTAACTTATTTATAAAAAGTTAACGAATTGAAAAGGATTAAAAACTAAAGGTTTTTGTTTAGTTTTTTTTATCTCTTTCCAGCATTTTTTCTAGAGAGTTGACAATTAGCGGCAAATGTAATATATGTGTATATATAGATAGATTTAGATTAGGTATCTACCCCTAGTACGAGTTTGACAGTTAACTATAAAGTATTTTACTTTAGGTTTTCTTCCATGCAAATCCTATCAGCGCCCCAAGCGAAAACGGAGAGGAACTAAAATCGGTATTACGAGTTTTTATAACTAACTTTATCGACTTTGAAGTCGAAATAACGCGCGGTTTTCGACATTTTGGTAGTACGAGTTACACCTTTGACATATTTACGCATGTAAATTTACGTTTTCGTTAATTTCTTATCGAGTTTGATTTATTTAGGTGAGAGCAAGTGAAACTTGGTACCACTGAATTTTCATGTGCTTAATTTGTGTTTATAATTCATCTCGTGCTCGGCGGTGAAGGAAAACATTGTGAGGAAATCTGCCTGTGTTTAATTTTAACGAAATTGTGCCACATGTGTATTCCACCAACCCGCATTGGAGCAGCGTGGTGGAATATGCTCCAAACCTTCTCTTCAAAGGGAGAGGAGGTCTTAGCCTAGCAGTGGCAAATTTACAGGCTGCTAATGTAAAAATGTAAAGTGAAACTTCATTTTGAAAATTAACTATTAAGCGTGTGAGGCAATATTATGCTTGAAGACTAGCTACAACCGTTATGGGTTATGGTAGCCTTTTATAACAATAAAAAGCAACGAAATTCAATTCTGCGGTGAAATTTATCTCACATACTTTATACTTGGTGGTACGGTTTTGTGTAAACCCGCCTGAGAAGGTACTTATCAGATATTCTACCGCCAAGCAGCAAAACTAAGAATCGTTGTGATCCGGTTTGAAAGGTGATTGAGCATCTTAGCTTCCAAGGTTGACGGCGCAATGGTGATATAAGGAATGGTAAATATTTCTTACAGCGCTTATATCTATTGTCAGTGGTGACTTACCATCAAACGGCGCATTTGCCGTTCGCCTTCATTTAAAAAAAAAAAAAAACAAATTAACAAAACTATAAAACAAATAATTTTTAATTTATTTAAAACATGTTATCACAATTCTACTTTTGCATATTTTTTCCTCTTCGTTATAGAAATATTCATATTATCTGGTTTCCAATCTTCTTCCACAATTCGTTGTTCTATAAGTCTTTTATAAACTAGTGCTGATAGTCTTGCTTTTCTCGTTTTCTCTTTAGATTCGAAGTTCACTTCATATAATCCGAAACGTTCGCTGGAAATTCCAAAAACGTCCTATTAAAATATGATATGATTAAATTTATCTAAAAAATTGTTTTATTAGTACCTCGTGTTGACTGAAATTTTGTTAATTATAACGTATTTCTTTTTGTATGTTAATTTGTTTAAGAGCTGTATACAACGAACATTTTAGTTATAAATACTTTTTTTAACATTTGCTTTTTTCCGCTGATATTTTTAACTTTGCCGATTCAAAAAAACAAAAAATTTGTTTAAAAAAAAACATGAATAAATAAGGCATATTATCGACACAAGATTATTAATTGACAAAAAGTTTAGAGCTATTTGCCCTAAACTTGTTGACTTTCAGGGAGGATATATAATAAAAAATAATTGTATTTAACATTCTGACATAACATTGTACTTGAAATGTTGGAAAAAACTACTGCGTTTATTGGCGGTTCTTCTCGATAGAATCTATATTCCGAACCGGTGGTAGCTTTACGTCTACTACAATTCTGGAAAATTACTTGAATAGAGTACATTTTGATTTTTATTTGTTACCTGGTACCAGCGATCCATTCGACATTGTCCATCAAACTCCACGCCGTGTAACCCTTCACGTCAGTTCCGTCTTCAATGGCTAAGAGGAGGGCATTAAAATAGTTCCTCAAGTTTTTAACTCTGGATGAATCCTTCAGACCCTTCGTCGTGGACCAGCCGTGTTCTGTGATGAACACAGCTGGGTAATCGTACACTTTGTTTATGTGTAGACTCATCTTGTATAGTCCATAGGGTGCGCTCTAAAACACCAAACAAAACCCTGCACTCATTTATTGTATTTATTTTATAAGTTGTACTTTATTAGGGGAAATTTTAATTTGTAGCAAAAAGTGGATAAGAAAATTAGAACTACAGTACTATCGAATTTTTAATAATCATGATTGTTTTTCGCCTTTGAGCTGATTGTCAAAACTGTGGCCCGTGGGACATATTGTTTGATTAGTTTCAAGTAACAGACGAGCAGTGTTTCTATTACGGTTATAGCATAGCAACTGTTGCTATTAAATAAATGTTGCTTTCCTTGGAAGCTGACGTGGAAAGGCGTTCATTCGACACGACTGGAAATGTGTTAATACGACGAAAACCATTGGATAAGTTCCTAATATGATAAATTCCTAGTTTCTGAAAGGTTCTTTATATGTCTCTCTATCTGTGTCTCCCTCTGTTATTCTAATAACACCTCTTGGTGATAAAATTACTGATAAATAAACGGTACAACCCGGGTGGGCTTTCTCAAATTCTTGCCTTAAATAAGAACTATAGATTGTGTACTTAGAACTGAAACGTATTAGCTTAAAGATTAAGACAGGTTAAAAATAGTTTTACCCTTAACCAACTCGATTGCGAAGTTTTCCAATCCGACGGTTGACTGAGCTCGACACCGATGTCGTCATCGATAGAGGGAGATGGAAGACGCTTCTCTGCTTTCTTTACAAAATACGTTGTGTAATGGTTTGCTCCTAAGAAGTCTGCTGACCCTGTTGTTGAGAAGTTTGTACATTTCATTAAATATATCTTATTATTTTAACTTACATACTATTTATCGTTAGAAAATTAACATTTAATTGTATTTACTAAGCCATTTAAAATTAGATGGATACATGCTTTCTTTCACGAATATTTTGCATCCTATACTAAAAAATCTACATGAAATTCAAAATAGCCACCAGTAACCGCCATCGAATGCGACATTTTAAAATTACGTAACATCTCGCTTATTTTTAACATTTAACAAACAATGTTTTAAAATGTTATCTTTCGATTAGAAACGATAGTCTTTCTAAGAAATAAGAATTAATAATTTTATTTAAAAACTTTTGTTAGACCTTTTTTTTTTAATTGCGGCTTTTATTAGGGCGTGCTATTTTGACAACTCCAGAATCTAATAGGAGTACCAATTGACATCTCTATAACATTAGGTACTTTTAAATATGGAATACGAGTTATGTCCTTTTACTTATGGACGACTTAAATTTATCAGTAAAATAGTATTACCTTTCAAAAGCTTTATCTCTTCTGAGCTTAATTCCGGCAGCCTAGACTTACGGTAACCCTGTTCAATACTTTTTTGCAAGACTCGCTTTTTGACTACAGCCGGGAAATCCCCTTCTTTAGACCATATCGGATTCATGTACAAGCCGATCTAAGAATTTATAAATTCGTTTAGTAATTGACTGTAAAGGTTCTATAAACTGTATTTCAAATTGTATCGAGTAATACACGTAGTGTTGTTTGTGTGTGTATCTTGCTATCGTTGTTATTGTTTATTGTTTATGTGTGTGTAAATTTTTATTAGAATGCGTGTATTTGTTAATTATATTAAATTAATAATATAAAATTGGGAAGTAAAAAATGAAATATATGTAAATATAATAATTAGAATATTTATAGAGTTTGATATTAAATACTATATACTAACATAACTAGAAATCATTAGTTTTTATTATTAAGTTGGCGGATTGGCAAATGAGCTTGTCAATAGCACTGTGAGAAATTTTAATTTAGGTTAGGCTGTTAGGTTTTTTTTATGTAATAGGTAGGCGGATCGGCAAATGAGCCACCTGATGGTAAGTAGTCACCACCGCCCATAGACATTGGCATTGCTAGAAATATTAACCATCCCTTACTTCGCCAATGCGCCACCAACCTTGGGAACTAAATTGTTATGTCCCTTGTGCCTGTAGTTACACTGGGTCATTCATCCTTCAAACCGGAACACGGCAACACAAAATATTGCTACTTGGCAATAGAATACGTGATGGATGGGTGGTACCTACCCAAACGGCTTGCATAAAGCCCTACCACCAAGTGACAAACAAACAAAAATACTAAAATAAATATTAATATCATAATTGAAACTAAAATAACAATTATACTAAAACTATATCACCAAAATATTATCTTATCTGTGCTGATATAAATATATCACAGGATATTTCAAGCGTGTCTATAATCTAACGTAAGTTTATAAAAAGATAACTCACAGAAAACTCTCTGAACAAATCAGTCGATTCCACATTTTCGGTTTTATTATCGACTGAGTCAGCCCAGTTCAAAGATAAAGATATACCCACGGAACCTAAAAGAGAATCAATTAAAATTTATATAAAAACTTCATGGTTACAATGATAACATTTTAGATTACCAAAAATTAAATTCGAATGAAGAATTTGTTTTTATAAATGCTCTTTTTGTATTCATTTTAAGAAGGCATACGGGTGTCATGTCGCCCTGGTATGAAGAACAGATTATAAAACAAAAGGCAACAACAATTTGTTGATACGTCTAGATAATCTTATATTAATAGCGTATACCGAATTTTATCTCAGTGATCTGAATATAAAAAAACAATTATGTTCTCATTTTGAAGAACTCCAGCTCTAGTGCTGTTTTAGTTCTAGTAATAAGTTCAGCTAGAATTGGAAGTTGTCGATAACAATTTACTGTAATTTTGTTTACGTTTTTCATTTTTTTTTTTCTTATACAGACGAGATACCGCTCTCTGCCCGGCCAGTAACATTTTTCCGCTCTCTAAAAATAATTCTTTTTTAAATCGTAACAATTTAGTTAATTGCAATCAAGAATCCTCTTTAATTTTCTCTCTTAAAGCTCTTCAAAATATGACCGTAACCGATATTTTATGTGCAGCCATCGTGTGACATCCATCACTGGGACAAAAATCGGCTTACGCTATTAATATATAAGATAATTTTTTTAAACTTGGCATGACATTTAAGACAGGCACAAATACGTACCTATATTTCATTTTTTATTTTTTTATTTAATAAGTTTTATCTGTTACAAGAAATAATGAAATGATTGCGAGGGATTGAGAAATATATTTGTTGGAGAATTATTATCAAGCTTGAATTTATTCTGTTATCCTAATCTACTGAAATTACATTAAGTAAAGATTAAACAAATACATTTAAAAAAAAAAAATTCAAACTGTCCCGAAAAACAAATTAAACGCGGGTAAATCAAAAAGGCCTGTCTGGTTGATAACATATTAGTATTGTAACATACCTTTATACTTGGTTTTATATTCCGTTTGGTATAATCGATACGCTTTCGCGTGCGCCAGTAAAACATTCTTAATACACAAATAATCTGCGACACCACTGAACCCAACCGCTGGAGCAAATTCAATCCCTCCATATCCGTCCACGCATATCGAGTTGGGTTGGTTCATTGTTATCCAATATTTGACCTTGTGGCCAAACTTTTCGAATACAATCTTAGCGTAATCTTCGAACCATTCCACGGAGAGAGGATTGGCCCAACCTCCCAAATCTTGGAGGATTTGCGGCAAATCGAAGTGGAATAACGTGACCATTGGTTCTATATTGTATTTGATGAGTTCGTCTATCAAACTGTCGTAATATTCAATACCTTTTTCATTAATTTCGTTGGAGAAACCTAAAATACAATGAACATTAATATATTTACAAGACGAAATAAAATATTCATAAAAATGAATATCCAAATTACATTAAAAACAATATTCATGATATATGTTAGACGTAGACGGGTGAATGGGCCACCTGATGGTAACTGGTCACCACTGCCCATAGACAGTATGAAATTTTAACTATTTCTTACATAACCAATGCACCACCAAACTTGGAAACTGAGATGTTATGACCCTTGTGTCTGTAGTTACACTGGCTCAGTCACTCATCAAACCGGAACACAACGATACTAAGCATTGCTGCATGGCAGTAGAACATATGATGAGCGCATGGAACCCACCCAAACGGGGCCGCACAAAACTTCAAAGTATTTATTTAATATTGGATATAGCTCTTCCGCTTTTTGACTAAGAATTGACCATCATCAATAACGCATAATTGGCAAAGACCAACAAATATACTAACCGTATTTTTTCCATTGAAATCTACTACTAAATGAGTATCAATTCCATCCCTTTCCTGGTTATTCTAGAACATTTATGTATAACCCTTTTTTATGAATATCAGATTGAACACAATTAATATTATCAAATCGGACTGGTCGATCAGTTCATTAAAGAAATATAAATATCCCATCTATATATAAGAGAAGATTTATTTATATAGAAGCTGGCTAAATATATAAATAAAGACCTCTTGACAGTTTTTCGGTCATAGCATATTGTACGGATAACGTTATATATCTACAATTTACTATAATACATAAGTAAGTACACTAATAATATATACTTGTGGGAGATAATAT